>NW_026652284.1:17127347-17283824 GCF_009828535.3 Hylobates moloch
AAAAAAAAAAAAAAAAAAAAAAAAAGTATGAGCTTCGGGCATGAGAGAGACTGGGAATCAAATTCAGTCTGTCCACTGGCCAAGAAGCCAGCTGTGTGACCTCAGACAGGAGAACTCACCTCTCGGAGCCTAACGTCATCATCAGTAAAATGGGGATGTTAATGGCAACCTTGCAAAGCTGCAACGCACAACAATGCCTGGCTCATAGCAGATGCTCAATAAATGGTAGCTGTCACCATTGATTGTTTTAGTTTGGCAAACCACTGATTCTGAGCCAATTACAGTCAGCCCACTTGAAACCCAGCAGCTGCTGGCCAAAGTCTGTCTGTCTGGTTTCAATATACCCAGGGGCTTGGGTTTAACCAATGGCTTTTGGGGGAGTTGGTTGAGTTTTGCTGCTGGTTATTTGCAAAGTATCTGGCTGCTCAAACCCAGCCCAGCTGGCCAGTTCCTCAAAGAACCATCTCTGGACGAACCGTGCAGGCTGTGTCGGGAGAGCTGGCTGTTTCTTGAACATCTGCAGAGCAGCCAGCTGTAGAATGGAATTTAAGCCCTTCCTTTTCAAACACAAGAGTCTGGCTTGAAAATAAAGCCTGGCTTAGCCCCAGAGGCAACCAGTGTGGCACTCAACCTGTATTTACAGGGGAAGGGGAGGTGCTAACAGCTTGGGGCTCTGCTCCAAGCCTGTCTCTTTTAAAAAGCCACCGAGCAGCTGCCTGGCTGTAGAACTTCCCACTTGGGGTGGTCTGCCTGGAACGCTGCTAAATTCCAAACCAATATTGAAATCAGCCTTCATAGGTAGGCAGGGCATCCTGGGCTCATGGAAAACAGCCAGGGAAGGGCCAGTTATTTTGTTCTAAGCAGACCCCAACCCCACTGGATGAGCCCCATTTTCCAGTGACCAGCTGAATGCAAGGATACTGCAACACAATTTGGAGAGGAGTTGAAGAAGGGAGCCAGTGTGCTGGGACTCTGGCAGAGGGGGTAGGAGGGACACTGATGTGGCTGAGAGAGGGAAGAAGCAGGAGGCTTGGGAAGCAGTGCGAGTTTTCTTTCCACCTCTGCTGTGTGATCTTGGTTACTCTGCTTGCCCTCTCTGGGCCTCTTCTGCCTAAATGAAATATGACCATGAGCTGTATGAGCACCGTGGCTGGGCGTTATTCAATGCTGTCTCTAAAGCACCTGGCTCAATGTTTAGCACACAGTAGGCCCTCTATAAATAATTACTAAGTGAAAATGCCTCTCCCTCCAGCCCTTCTCCATGTAATTTTCCCAAAGGCAAGCCTTTGATTAGAGAAGCATTCTGTGTCAGTACAGACTGTTCTCAGTGCAAGAAACAGTGTCAGTATGTATCTAATTTTTAAAAGCATTGATCTCCAGCCCATTCTGATCCTAACGAGGCAGAGAAGAGAAGAGAAGCCTTCATTCTCGCATTCCTCTCTGGAATTACTCTCCTGCCCCTGCCACCGCAGGCCGACATCTACTGAAGGCAGACAGTACCTTGGGCCCCAAGGCCAGGACTGCAAACCCAAATGCCTACAGGACTCATGAGGTATTGGGAGAGCGTGGGGCCCAGTGAGGTCTGGGGCAAACTGGATTGTATCCACTCCATCCACAGGGGCACCTCCTATCAGCTCCTGCCCATCATTACTGCAGGAAATGCAAGCCCGATACAGCCAGCCCTTATAGTATTTCTAAGATCTATAGATTTGTATGTTAAATCACTTAATTTTAAGAGTTGACAACTAATTCAACATTGAAAAAGAAGAATTACCGGGTGAGGCAAACACATTTTGCAGGCATGATTCAGCCCAGCCTCTGAAGTCTACTGGGTAGTGGATAGGAACCTATTCGAAGAGGGAAGACTTAGCTCTTGCCCTAAGGCACGTGTCAATCTGATGATGGGGACCCAGCTCTGCCCTTGGGAATCCTTCAGTTGAGATGAGAGAGGCAAAAAGAGACAAGAATTCCAGATACTTCCAGATTGACCCACAAAAATGTGCAGATGAATATCACACAGACTAAGGCCATAGCCACTGGGAAACACAGGGTAGAGGACCAGCCTGGACCAGCTTGGGGTGAATCGGGGAGATGCCTCTGACACTTTCCTAAAGGGTCTTGAAGAAAAGAAAGGATGTGGATGGTGAAGGTGGGTGGCCCAGGTGAGGTGAACGGGGAAAACCAGACAGAGCAAGGTGCTAGGTGGGTAGCAGGTGCAACTGGCCACTGAATGGAGAGGCGCAGTCTTAGAATGTCTGGACCAGAAGGGTTGCTGGCATGGCCTGGTCTCATGGTCCCAATACAAGATGGGAAAACAGAGGTTCAAGGAGGGGAGAAACTTGCCCAAGACCAGGCAGGGCACTGAACATGGACAGGATGGAAATGAAGTCACAGGAGATGAGGCTGGGTGGGAAGGGGCCAGGGAGTCCACCTGAGGGATTGCAGTTTACCGCATGGCAGTTTACACGGGGGAAAAGCTTCTGGCTGATGACCCCGCCTGCCCCGCTTCCTGGTCTGTGAACTGGAGCCAGGTGGAAGGCACCATCTCCAGCCCACGGCTGCCCTTTGAATTAACCTTTAGACTACACAGATGAATGGCTCCATCTATCTTTCACCCAACAGGCTCCAGAGGTCTGGCAGGGGGAGCGAGTGTGGCCCAGAAAGGGCAGAGGTCCCGGTAAGAACAGGAAGTACATCCCGGAGACAGGAGGCCTTGCCTGCCAGGACTTAGGGGCCCATAAGGGGTGGAGGGAAAGCTGCATTGAGTGATTTCAGAGGTGGGCCAGGGGCTTCATGGGCATGGCATCCCTGACTCCTCTCATCAACCATGTAAGGCCAGGACTGTCATGACCCGTCCCACAGATGAGGAAGCAGAGACTTGCCCATGGTCACCCAGCCAGAAACGGCAGCTCTCGGCTTAGGATCTTCCGAACAGACCGGCCAGGTGATGCCACACCCCAGCGTCGAGCCACTCCATGACCCTTGCCTCTTTCTCCTGCTCCTGACCCTCCACCCTTTCCTCACACAGGGTCTTTGCACTTGGCGTTCACTCCTTCTGGAGCACTCTCCCAGCATCCTTCATACAGCTGGAGACATTCAAGAATCTGCAACGGTCAGGGGAAGCAGAGACAGAACTCAATCCCAAGGGGACACTGGGGGCTGGGTCTCGAGGGCCTCCCTGTGCCAGGCCAAGCATCTTGGACAACTGGGAGCTGGCAGAGGACTTTTACCCTCTGTGCTAATTCAGATACTCTTCATTACAGCCTTTAAAATGTCCTAAATTGAGGTATAAAATGCATCAAGCGTACTGAACTTAAGTGACCAGCTCAACTGCTGACATATCCACATCTGTGTCCTTTCCACCCATATCAAGGCAGAGATAATGTCCCACACCCCAGAAGATCTCTTTGTGTTCCTTTCTAGTCAAAGCTACCTTCCTCTAAAGGTAACGCAATTCTGACTTCTCTTGCCATCCATTAGGGATGACTCTTGTTGACTTTCATCTGCATGAAACCACAGAGCATGTGGCCTCTGGCAGATGGCATTTTCCACAGCTGGCTTCAAACAGTATCTCCCATTCCCCATACCCTTTTGCAATGTGGTGTTGATAGTCCTCCCGTAGAGAACTGAGTTCTGTGTCCCCTCCCCTTTAATCTGTGTGGACATTTATCCCCTCATCTAATAGAGCATAGTGGGTGGAATGCTATGTGAGTTGAACAGGTGATAAAAAAAATGCCACATACTTCACCGTGCTCTCAGGGGACAGTTGCTCTTGGATCTGGCCACCATACTATAAGGAAGCTCAAGCAGCCTGTGGAGGGGCTGATATAAGAGAAATCCATTGCCCTGGCTGAGCCCCCAGCCCACAGCCAGAAACAGCCTGATAGCCATGGGAGTGATCCATCTTGGACATGGGTTCTGCAGCCCCAGTTGAGCTATCCACCAATGCCAATTGAGCAGAAACAGGCCACCCCACAACATCCTGCCTAAATTGCCTCTTTTGAGTGAAATAAATTATCATTTTGTTTTATGCCACTAACTCTGAGATGGTTCATAAAAAAGATTTTAAGCAGGAGAGTGATTTTGAGTAAGAGTTTTGCCCTTGTATATAATAAAAGACACAACATAAATTGGCTTGAGGGAAAAGAAAGGACTGAAGAAGGAAGGAGGGAAAGAAGGAAGAAGGATGGAGGGAGGAAGCAAGGAAGGAAGAAAGAAAGAAAGGGAAGAAGGAGGGAAAGAAGGAGGGAGGGAAGGAAGGGAGGAAAACAAGGAGGGAAGGAGGGAAGGGAGGAAGGGAGGGAACGAGAGAGGGAGAGATGGAGAGAGGAGGGGATATATTTGTTCTCATAACTAAAAAGTTCAAAGAGGGTTTGTATTGGTTTCCTAGAACTGCTATAACAAACAACTATGGACTGGGGGCATAAAGAACAGATAGTTATTGTCTCACAGTTCTGGAGGGTAGCAGTCCAAGGTCAAAGTGTCAACAAGGTTGGTTCCCTCTGTGGGCTGTGAGGGAGGGATCTGTTCCAGGCCTCTGTCCTTGGCTTTTAGTCAGCCATCATCTGTCTTCACATCATCTTCCCCCTATGCATGTCTGTGCGCCCGAATGTCCCCTTTTTATAAGGATACATGTCATATTGAATTAGGGGCCCACCCATTCCAATATGACCTCATCAACTAATTACATCTGCAAATGACCTTATATCTAAATAAAGTCACATTCTGAGATTCTGGGGGTTAGGACTTCAACATAGGAAGTTGGAGGGGGTAGGACACAATTTATCTCCTAACAAGGCTAATCCAGTCATGGCTAGGTCCAGCCATCGTCAATGTCACCAGCACCTCTACACCTCCCGAGCTTTGCTTTCCTGTTTGGGCTCATTCTCAGGCTCCATGTGGTGACAAGATGTTCCAGGCCTCCATCCTCCCAGGCTCATGTGCCTGGGAGAAGAGTGCTGCCTCTCTCAACAGCGGTTTTGAACACACGGCTCTGGCCAGCTTGGGGCCGGCACCTGCCAGTGACGGGGACAGGGCAGGAGAGTGGGGATGGCTCCATGCCAAGCTCTGCAAGCCTGCCACACTCTTGCAGGGACGGATCCACCATCCCCGGGTCACTTGTGTCACGTTCCCATTCCAAGAACAGCATGCTCAACACCCAGCCCTGAGATTAAGAGGAAAAATAATATTTAAAGGCACTTATTAAAGATACTCAGAAGGCCCTTCGAATGTCAAACAGCTGTGAGCAAACCCTAATTTGATGATCTACGTGTTAATGAATCCCAGACATGCAGATTAAATTCTCTTTAAATTGCACGTGGTTTTAAAATGCATTTCTCTCCGGCATGTCTGGTTCAGAACAAGGTTAGCGAAACACCTGTGAGGCAGGTCCGCCGATCTGGGGATGGAGCAGGAGCTGGCGATGTCCCTGGCTCGGGCCTCGGGGAGCCTGTGAGCTATATAAAGAAAAAGACTCACTGAGAACTGCATCAACAGCAATGTGGACTGGAGCATGCGGTTGAGGGCAGCTTGCCGCGTGCGGGTCTTTCACTTAGCAAATATTTACAGAGCTTCTACTAGGTGCAGGCCCTCTCCTGGGCATTGGGAATGCAGCAGTGAAGACGGAAGCCGCAGCCTTGCCCTTACCTCCAGGTGAAGGGGACAGAAAATAATGAGAGAGGTAGATTGCTAATCAAGGGAATTCAGAGTAGAATAAGTGCTATTAAGAAAAGAAACAACGAGATGATGAGGAGCAGGTTGGCAGCAGGAAGACTGGGGAAAGGAGGTGGTTTGAGAAAAGGGGTGAACTGTCATGAGGCTGGGGGATGGCACCGGCAAGAGCCCCGGCGCCGACCAGGCCTGGCCTGGTCAAGGCGCCAAAGCTGGCCTAGAGGGAGTGGGGAGGTGGCATATGGCAGACACAGGGCAAGCCGAGGACTCCACGGCAGGTGACCATGTGTCTTCTGAACAGCAATGCAGATACACCTGAAAACACAGTACATGGAGACCAAGGTGAGAAACAGAACAGGAGCCTTAACTCAGCGACGGCTGGGACATTAAACATACATGTTGGCTGGGCGCAGTGGCTCATGCCTGTAATCCCAGCACTTTGGGAGGCCGAGGTAGGTGGATTGCTTGAGCTCAGGAGTTCGAGACCAGCCTGGGCAACATGACAAACCCCCATCTCTACCAAAAAATACAAAACTTAGCTGGGCATGGTAGCACATGCCTGTAGTCCCAGCTACTTTGGAGGCTGACGTGGGAGGATCACTTGAGCCTGGGAGGTCAAGGCTGCAGTGAGCTGTGATCGTGCCACTGCACTCCAATTGAGAAGGTGAGACCTTGTCTCAAAAAAATAAAATAAAAATACACGTAATATACCAGAATGAGGCATGGCCAGGTAACTGGGTGCTGGTTACAAGCTGGGGGCTGAGTCCACTCTGGAAAAAGTCCTCAAGCTGTATTTGGGGGACCTGTACACCTTTCTGTTGGTATGTTATTCTTCAATAAAATGTGTACCAAAACGATTACACAATGTAATGTTTGAGATGCTGGATATGCTAATTACCCTGATCTCATCACTGTGCCTTACAGGCATTGAAACATCACTTTGGACCCCATGAATATGGGCCATTATTTTATGTCAACCATTAAAACATAAAATTAAAAAGACAAAAACTAAAAGAAAAAAGACCAAAAAAAAGTATGAACATGAGAAATAGCAGCGCGCCTTTGGCAAGAACGTGGACCCACAAAAGGATAAATCTTAAAGACATTCAAATGGTTGTCTAGGAGGGAGGGGAATCAGGGATGAGGAGGCGCAAATTTTCTAAAACTTCCTGGAGCCCCCAGACCCCGTAGCAAGTGACTTTGTGTGTAACTCACTCACTGGTTTTGCATTCTCAACAACCCCGTGATCCATTCAAATGAAGAGATAGGCACTGATTGGACCCCTGTTTAACAGATGCAGGGGCCGTGGTGGCGCACGACTGCAGTCTCAGCTATTCAGGAGACCAAGAGGGAGGATCCCTTGAGTCCAGGAGTTCGAGGCCAATCTGAGCAACATAGCGAGACACCCCCTACAACACTGTCCCCATGTCATAAATAAATAAATAGCTGATGAATTCTTTGTGCCACTGATAATGAATGAACGGGTGAGTGAATGCCGGCGAGAGGCCCCGGGTGCTTGGGAGTGGCTGTGAGGCACAGGAGGGGAGGAGCTCACAGAGGCTTAAAGGCCAGTGCCATGTGCTCTCTCATCCCTCCCCTTAAGGCCCCCTAGACACCCCCAGCCCACCTCTGGTCATGGTGGGAGCTGGCCCTCGTATCACTTCCACAACCTGCACCTGCTAGGGTGGCAACATGACGGATGAGGGCTTCCACGACCCCAGCCGCTGGCATGAGGAAGGGAGGGAGAGGAAAACACCCCCGCCATCCCGTCCTCTATTTTTATTTCTCTCTGAACCTTGAAAGACAAGGGTTCCGGCAAACCTCTCCCGCTAGCTGATTCCAGGCTCTAGCCTGGAAGTCTTGCGTTGCCCATCAACATCCTTGAGTCAAGTCCTGCCCTGCTGCTCAGACTGACCACCCCTACTTCTGGCCCAGGTCTGGAGGGCAGATATCTGAAGACTTCAGAGACAGGGACTGAGCTGTTCATCTCACCTCGATGCCGCTGGCAGGGCAGAGTGGACAGGGGTCAGCTCCTTGTGAGCTGCCAGGTCAGTGAGCCCAGCCACCTGCTGCTCACCTGCTCTGGGGACAGAGGAATCAGAAGCGTGCGTGGCTGAGGTCAGACTTGCTCACTCATTCATCATGCCCTGCTTCTTTCCTTCCTGTACGCCCTGTAAGCTGTGGTTCTCTTACGTAGAAATTAGTCGACTTGCTTTCCGTCTTCCCACTGCAGGTAAGCTCCATGAGGGCAGGGCCCACGGCCTGCCCTGTCACAGTGGGTCCCCAGGTCACTCATCCCCACCTACCTCGTGGCAGAAACTCAGTCAATATTTGCTGAACAAGAGAGGCCTCTGTGAAGGAGGCCAGGGTTATTCTCATTTATAGGTGAGGGGACCAAAGCTCAAGGGAAGAGCATTCGAACCCAGGACCTGGTGCAAGCTTCATATTATTCTCCGTGCAGGCTGCCTCTTGGGAACCCTGCTTTAGAAAGAACAGTGCAGTCTAAACTGGTGCATGCAAATGAAATGCAAATGACAATGCAAATATCACTGGCTGGCTTACACAATGTCCTGGCCTCTGGGAGGATTCTCTGAGTGACACTGTCGGAAGCTCTGCTGCAAACTGGTCCCTCCAGGTGGCTGCTGGAGTGGGAATAGGAGAACACCCAGAAGAGACAGGGGGAGCAGTTACAACACTGGTCCTGACCCCAGCCACTCCATCATCTAAGGTCTTTGGAGGGGCGCTCACCATCCTGTGGACTCAGGCCCTACCCTCCCTATTCTGCAGAGAAACCAAGGCACACAGCTGAGGACTGGAATGGAATGGAGCTGAAACAAGGACCCCACCATGATGAGGAGGATCGGAGTTCTCAACCCCTGTACCCGGCTTTATGCACATAATCTCATTCAGTCCTGACACACCCTATGCCCGAGGGATCTGCATGCTTCATTTTGCAGATGAGGAAACTGAGGCTCAGCAAGGTCAGCTAACTCGCCTAAGGCTACAGAGCTGGCAAGTGTGGCTGGCATCAATGCCCATTTAAACCTCTGCACAGTTCTGCCTCGCTCATCCCTGTATTTCCTCGTCCTCCTCGCCCACACACACCCGTATTGTTCCAAGGATTGCCTCTCTGCTCCCGCTGTGCTCCAAGACCCCCCCATCCTTCCAGCCTAGAGGAAGCCCTCCTCTTCCAGGGAGCCCTCCCTCATGTCTTCCTCTCTGGGAAGTTCTGCAGCAGGGAGAGGCTGTGCCCATATATGTGTGGTTTCACTTCCTCTGTATTTCTTGCATGAGCCACTGGGCATGGTGGCTCATGTCTGTCACATCTCCCTATCTCTTCAGCCCCCACCCTAGTCAAGCCACCCTCATCTCTCCCCTGGAAGACCCCCACCACGTCTCCTCATTCCATCTCAGCTACACGGGCCTCATTCCTGTTTCCAGCACACCAAGCTATCGCTGCCTCAGGATGTTTGCACCAACCATTCCCTCTACCTGAAGCCCAAAGCCTCTGGCCTTTGTTCAGCAGTGTCATAATTTGAGGTCTCAGCTCATAGTGCACCCCTAAGAGTAGCCGCCGCCCCAGTGGCTCCTTACCTCTTCCCTCTGTTCATGTCTCCTGCAATCCACGATGATCTGTTTGTTTCTTTGTCTCCCTCCCTTAAGGTGTGAGCCTCAAGGGCAGGGACCTTGTCTCTTTAGTTCGCTGCATATTCCCCCCACAGAGGAGGCACTCAATAAATATTTGTTGAATAAATGAATAAATCAACTAGTCAATTGAACAATCAATCATGAAGGAGGGTTTTAATGTTTTGAAGAGGCTCTGGGTCCAGAGCCACCATGAACAGCCAGCGCCAAAATCCCAGAGAGGTGACAGGGCCACTCTGGTCTCACTCAGTCAATCATATGGTCAGTCAACAAACTCTTACTGGGCTTGATCATCCAGCTGGCACAAAGATGCAGCAAGAAATACGATGGGTGTCCACCCTGCCCCCTGAGCTCGGTGTCCAATAGAGATGTTGGATGGCAGCTGACAAAACCACTACTTCGACCCAGGCCCCATTTGGGCCAGGCCTCTCCACCACTCTGCCCTGAGTCCAGCCTTGGCAAGACTCTGAGACCCGGGTCTAGGGAAGCCATTCATTGACTCAACTTCTGCTCACTGAGAAGCAGTAAAGTGATTACCAGTGTGGACCTCGGTTCCAATCCTGTCTCTGCCACCTACTGAAAGCATGACTCTCTGCAACGTATCTAGGCCTCTGGGCCTCAGTTTACCCATCTGCAAATGGGGACAGTAAAGGCATCTCCCCCATGGAGTTTCTCCAAGGAGAAGGGGTCAAGAAGGACCCACCGTGGTGCTGGGCACATACATGAATGCTAGTCACCATTACTAAGCTGCCCAAAAGGAGCCAAACTAGGGCCCAGGGGTACAGAGTGGATTCAGACACTACTGCAGAACACTCCCAGACCACAAGGCCATGCGACAAGTGTAACAGGACAGAGTCATGGGGAGCCTCAGAGAGCCGCAGGGCCTGGAACCCACGCTGGTGGCCAGAACAAGTTCCCAAACCTATTAAGCTGGATCAAATCTCCCTGCCCACAATCCTATCTTGTTTTTGTTACTTAAAAAAAAAAAAAAAAAATTCTGGCCGTGTGCAGTGGTGCACACCTGTAATCTCAGTGCTTTGGAGGGCAGAGGCAGGAGGATCGCTTGAGGCCAAGAGTTGGGGACCAGCCTGGGTAACACAGTGAGACCCTGTCTCTACTAAAAATTCTAAAAATTAGCTGAGCATGGTGGCATATGCCTATAGTCCCAGCTACTCAGGAGGCTAAGGTGTGAGGATCACCTGAGTCCAGGAATTGGAGGCTGCAGTGAGCCATGATTGTGCCACTGCACTCCAGCCTGGGCAACAGAGCAAGATCCGTCTCTTAAAAAAGAAAAAATTGAAAGCTGGAAGCCAGGATGAGGTGTCGTTGGCTCAGCCCCTCCCTGCCCATGTCCCCTCATCGGCTCTGAGGCCTCTCCAGGTGGGCAGCAGCTGAGGCCCGGGATCTCCTCTAGGAGCTGGAGGGGTCTCCTGGGTAGAGGGAAGGAGAGAAGAGAGAAGCCTCTGCTTAAATCCAGGACCTCTCATCCTACCAGGGAGCACACGGGTTTTCACAGCCCAGCTGGCTCAGGAGGGGCTCTGTCCTCCAGAGCAGGGCTACCCAGGCCCAGCAGGGGCTGTCAAGGGGGAACCTCATTTTAAGCCACAGAGCCCTTTCTGCTCATGAAAAGGAGCCTGCAGGTCCCACAGACAGAATAGAGGACTAGAAGTCGGGAGGCACCACGCAGCCTTGACTCCCCAGAAACTAACCAATCCACCAGCTCCCTGTGCAAATGGGGAAACTGAGCCCCAGGAGGCACTGGAGGGTGATTACCCAAGGTCACACAGAGACAAGACTGGCACTCAAGTCCCCTCACCCCCACGGACTCACTGCATAAGAGGGTAAAAATAGCACCAAGCTCTGGATGAAGGGGTTGGGAGTGAGTGACATCTGGCCAACCCGACCCCCAGCTCCGTCTCGCCTATGGCAGCCCCCAGCCCAGCCGGGCACCCAGCTCCTTAGGACGGCTTCGCCCAGGCCTTGACTCTGCTGCCCCCCAGTGGCCACCTGTGTTGTTCTTCCAGCACCAGGTCCCTGACTGAGCTGACAGCTGGTCCAGGGGCTGAGCCCTGGAGGATGACAAAAATATGCAGGAATGAGGGAGTGGGAAGCCGAGGTGAGAGGCCACAGAAACAGGCTTGGCCTCCTCCCCTAACTCCTCCCCACAAACACAAACCTGAAAGAGACGCTGGGGAGAAAGTGGAAGCCAGTCAGTGTGGGGTCAGGAGAACACCTCTGGGGGTCTTTGGACTCAGACTGAGACTCCAGTCCCGGCTATGGTGGACGGTAAAAGGCAAGAAATTATCCTCGGCTGTCCTCCCACACCAAGGTGCCGTCTATTTCCCTCCCCCGAATCTGGCCGACCCTTGGTTTTTTTTGACGAGTAGAATGCCCCAGGAGTGGCTCTGTGTGATTCTAAGGCTGGGCCTTAGGAGACCTGCTACAAGCCCGGGTGTGGTGGCTCACGCCTGTAATCCCAGCACTTTGGGAAACCAAGACAGGCGGATCTCTTGAGCCCAGGAGTTTGAGACCCTCCTGGGCAACATAGTGAGATTCTATCTCTATAAAAAAAAATTTAAAAAAATAGCTGGGTATGGCGGTGCACACCTGTAGTCCCAGCTACTCAGGAGGCTGAGGTGGGAGGATCACTTGAGCCCAGGAAGTTGAGGCTGCAAGTGAGCTGTGAATGCCCTGCTGTACTCCAGCCTGGGTGACACAGCAAGACCCTATCTCAAAAAAAAGAAAAGATCCGCATAATAAGCACACAGTAAAAAAACAGGTCATTTTCACCAGGTCGTCACTGTCACCACCACTGCCATCATCAACAACACTCTCATGGCCACCATCACCACCATAATATCATCGCCATCATCACCAACATTATGCTTTGTGACCACAGAAAACTAGCTGAGCCTCTCTGGGCCCAGGAAAGTGTTGCCTTCCAAAGTGGGCAGGACCATCAGCAGTGGAGATGAAATGCAGAAAGCTCTCTTTGCTCTCTCTTCAGCCCTCCCCCACAAGGACAAGCACAGATGAGTGAGTTTCCACCCCATCTTCACTTCTGGACAAAACTCCCTGAACATGTGGAAGACAGAGTCAGCTTTTTAGCATCTGGGGCTTCCTTCCCCACATTTGAGCTCACCAGAGCCCACCGGCCTCAGAAAGGTGTTCCTGATCCATTGCCCCCACTTGTCTTCCTGAGAAGGCCTGGACAAGGACAAAGACACATTTGAACAGCCCACATTCTCCAATTATTGGTCTTTCACAAATATCTCCTGAACCCCCACCCCCTGGGGCCATACACTGTGCTGTTTCCAGCACCTACACAAACAGGATGAGAACAAGCTTTGGAATCAGACAGACCTAGACCCAGGCAGACCCTTTAATTCCTAGGCACATAAAGGTGGACAAGTCATTTAGCCTTTCTGTGCTCCAAATAACAGATAGATGACTGAGCACAGGAAGCCCTTCCAACGCTCCTCCCAGATCTTCTCTGCATGCTCATCCCAGGGTACCAGTATCCCAGGCAGAGTCTGGTGTGGACTGAACAGCGGGGCCGCTGTCAGGCCTTCATGGACGCAGGTGTCCCGCCCTCCAGCTCCATGGCGTGGGCTGAGCTTGATGTTCTCACCCACGGAAGGGACTCCCCATTCTCTGGACCTTGCTTTTCTCTCTGTTCCCAGCTCTGAACCACTTCCAGCCTCTGGAGAAGGGATGAGCTGTCAGTCAACAGCCATTGGGATATGGACCCGGCTAGGGCCCCTGCCGTGGCCTGGCTTTTATCACTGATGCCTTTGCCAGATGGTCACCTGCACAGGCCATTTGAAATACACAGGAACCTGTCATCACGGACAACTTGAGGTCAGGAGTTTGAGACCAGCCTGGCCAACATGGTGAAACCCCATCTCTACTAAAAATACAAAAATTAGTAGGGCGTGGTGGCGCATGCCTGTAATCCCAGCTACTCAGGAGGTGCGAGAATCACTTGAGCCTGGGAGGCAGAGGCTGTAGTGAGCTGAGATCATACTACTGCAGTCCGGGCTGGGAGACAGAGTGGGACTCCATCAAAACAAAAACAAAAACAGAACCTCTCAGGATTCATAATGACAGCTGCTACCATGTCTCAAACGCCTAGGTGTCCCAGGCAGAACTCTGGGACCTTTTCATATGTGCCATCAGCAAACATTTATTGAGCACCTACTATATGCCAGGTGTTTTTCTGGGCACTTGGGAGATAGTAGTGACAAACATAAAGCTCCATGACTGGGCAGAGCTGATTTTTCTATCAGGGAAAGAAAGAAAATTAAATCATAATAAATAAGTAAATATGTAATAGGTGGTAAGGGCAATAGAAAAAGAAAAACCGCATGGGGAAAAGGGATTGATCCTGCTGACAGAATCTCAATTTTCATCAAGTGCTCAGAGTGGACCCCACTGAGAGGTGATTTTGAGCAAAGACCTAAAGGGGGTAAGGGGATGAGCCAAGCAGGCGTGTGAGGAAGATTTAGCCTGTGGAAAGACCCTGGGGCAGGAAGAGGCTGTCCCGTTCCAGAACAGCGAGAAGGCCAGAGTGGCTGGAACAAAGTGGAAGTAGCAGGAGACGGGAGACGGGGCCCAGAAAAACTCTGGCTTTACTCCGGGGCTTGCTGCAGAGTGCTGAGCAGAGGGACAACAGGATCTGACTCATAGTTTTCAACGCTCTCTCTGAAGCAGGCACAGTGGCTCACACCTGTAATCCCAGCACTGTAGGAGGCCGAGGTGGGCAAATTGCTATAGCTCGGGAGTTCAAGACCAACCTGGACAACATAGCGAGACCCTGTCTTTACAAAAAAATACAAAAATTAGCCAGGTGTAGTGGTGTGCACCTGTGGTCCCAGCTACTCAGGAGGGTGAGGTGGGAGGATCACCTGAGCTCCAGGAGGTCAATCAGCCATGATCACATCACTTTACTCTAGCCTGGGCCGCAGAATGAGACCGTAGCTCCAAAAAAAAAATTTCAAAAGGCCGGGCACGGTGGCTCACACCTGTAATCCCAGCACTTTGGGAGGCCAAGGCGGGTGGATCACGAGGTCAGGAGATTGAGACCATCCTGGCTAACACGGTGAAACCCCATCTCTACTAAAAATACAAAAAATTAGCCAGGTGTGGTGGCAGGCGCCTGTAGTCCCAGCTACTCGGGAGGCTGAGGCAGGAGGCATGAACCTGGGAGGTGGAGCTTGCAGTGAGCAGAGATCGTGCCACCGCACTCCAGCCTGGGTGACAGAGCGAGACTGTCTCAAAAAAAAAAAAAAAATTTAAAAATAACTTCCTCTGGCTGCTGCGTGGAGACTTGTAGGGGGCAGGGATGGGAGCGGTGAGGAGGCTGCCTAGAGTCCAGGTGTGAGAGGATGATAACTCAGAGCAGGGTGGCCCAGTGGAGGTGGGGAGAAGAGATCAGAGCCAGGATGTATTCTGAAGGTAGGGCCCTGTATTAGTCCGTTCTCAGGCTGCTATGAAGGACTGCCCAAGACTGGGTAATTTATAAAGGAAAGAAGTTTAATTAACTCACAGTTCCGCAGGGCTGGGGAGGCCTCAGAAAACTTGCAATCATGGTAGAAGAAGCAGCAAACACATCCTTCTTCATATGGCAACAGGAAGGAGAAGTGCTGAGTAAAGGGGGAAAAGCCCTTTATAAAACCATCAGATCTCGTGAGAACTCACTCACTACCACGAGAACAGCACGGGGTAACCGCCCCCATGATTCATTTACCTCCTACCGGGCCCCTCCCATGACAAGTGAGGATTATGGGAACTACAATTCAAGATGAGAATTGGGTGGGGACACAGCCAAACCATATCAGGCACCAACCGGGACTCCCTGATGGACTGGATGGGACTTTATTTCAGCTTCCTGGCCCCTCTAAGAGGTGGGCATGATTATTCCCATTGTATTTTATTTTATTTTATTTTTATTTTTATTTTTGCTGAGACAGGGTCTCACTCTGTTGTCCAGGCTGGAGTGCAGTGGTGCAGTATCAGCTCACTGAAACCTCCACCTCCTGGGCTCAAGCAATCCTCCCACCTCAGCCTCCCAAGTAGCTGGGGCTACAGGCACATGCCACCACACCTGGCTAAGTTTTGTATTTTTTGTAGAGATGGAGTTTTGCCATGTTGCCCAGGCTGGTCTCAAACTCCTGGGTTCAAGCAATCTGCTCACCTCGGCCTCCCAAAGTGTTGGGATTACAGGTGTGAGCCACCACACCCGGCCTATTCCTATTTTAGAGTTGAGTCAACTGAGGCTGAGAATTTGTCTTTCTCCTCCCACTGGCTCAGGAGCATGGCAGCCAGGCAGAGCTCTGCCATGAGTAGCACCGCTGGCATCCAGAAGCCGCCAGAGACAAGCCTGGGGCCTTGGGCAGGGGCAGTCAGGGGCCAACACCTGCCTGCCCAGCACCCCATAAAGCCAGCTGGAGCATGAATTGATGGTCCATTAACAGCCTGGAGCTCAGGGCAGCCGTGTCCTCAGCAGTTTATAAACTCATAAAAACGCCAGGGTCACGGCCACACATCCCTGCCTCCTTTAGCCGACGATGAATGGGCTTTCCTGGGGAAAGAGGTACTGGGCTGCTGGGGTGTCCCTGAGCTCGGGCATAACAGGACTCCTGTGCCCCTCCCCATCTCCTTGCTAGGAGTCTGCCCAGGACCAGGCACCCACTTCCCATGGCTGCCTCATGGCTCTGTCCCCACTGTCCTCACTCTTTAAGGAAGCCCCCTGGGGCAGGGGGTATAGGAAAGGATGAAGGAAGTTTATATCTGGTGGGAATGTACTGTGTGCCTGACACAACCTTTAGTCATCACAGCATCCCCACAAGGTCAGTGGCACGGCCCCCATCTTAAAGGTGGACAAACTAAAGCCCACAGGACTGGAAGGACTCACTCAAGGTCACCTGGCTGGTACAATTGGAGCCCCGGGGGTCTGGTTCCTGAGTTGATCCCCTAAACCCCCACCCTCTGAGGCCACATGAGTGCCCCAGCCCTCGGAGTGTGGTTCCTGGTTTGCACAGATGGATAAATGGCATCACGTGGGCACCGATATGTGTGTGCCAATGTGTGCCATCCAGATGGGATCCTGCCCTGATCCCTGGCATGTCTCTGGCACATGTATCCTGGGGACACACTGCCATCTGGACAGAACCCAGAGGCACCACCTGTGCTCCCTCCACCATCTCTCCTTCACCATTCATTCAACAAAATTCACTGCGTATCCTGACGTTAGGGAATGCTCTCTGCGTCAGGCTCGGTTCCAAGCTCGTATCGATTCACCTGACCCACCCACCGTTTGATGAGATGTGTATTCTTTTTCCTGATGTGCAAGTGAGGGATGTGGGGCACAGGAAAGTTAAGCAACTTGCCCAAGGTCACACAGCTGTTTAATGGCAGAACCAGGCTTTGAACTCACGTGTATCCAACCAGAACCCACTATACCTTCTGGCTTGGTCTAGCTGGCTTTCCCCTGAGGGTCCCCAATCACTGCAGGGCAGGGGGTCTCTGTTTCCAGGCTCCATCTTTGAGCCCCTGTGGAAGAGCGACCAGGCATATCTGCTGTGGCTGGAGAAGAGGCTGGGCAGGTGCCCACCTCCACTCCCAAGCTCTGGTAAGGCTTCTGTTCCTGCCCCTGGGCCACCTCCAGCAGAGCAGTGTAGCTCCCTCTCCTCAGGAGCTCACCCCAAGGTCCCTGGAGGGATGTCCTGAGGGGCGCAGGCATCCAGGGTTCCAGAAGGCGTGACCAGCCCACACCTGCATCAGGTGGGACGCTGGCGCCACCTCTCGTCCTTCCGCAGCCCTGCAGCCCTCCGCGCAAGAGCTCTTCGGACAGGGCTGGGCCTTGCACCCCAAAAACCTCAGGCCCTCCCGTGCCACCTTCATTTTGTTGTCACAACAGCACACCACCTGAATTATTATTATTATTATTATTATTATTATTATTATTATTATTATTGTTATTATTATTATTTGAAACAAAGTCTCACCCTGTCACCCAGGCTGGAGTGCAGTGGCACGATCTTGTCTTACTGTAACCTCCACCCCCTGGGTTCAAGCGATTCTCTGCCTCACCCTCCCGAGTAGCTGGGATTACAGGCTTATGTCACCACGCCTGTCTAATTTTCGTGTTTTTAGTAGAGATGGGGATTTCACCATGTTGGTCAGGCTGGTCTCAAACTTCTGAGCTCAAGTTATCTGCCTGCCTCGGCCTCCCAAACTGCTGGGATTACAGGCACGAGCCACCACACCTGGCTGAACTATTATTTACTCAGTATTTTTCTTTAAATCAGCTCACTTGTTTTAGCTAGCCTCATCCTGGGCAATAATGTCTGCAAAATCTCAAGTACGATGTGCTGGTCGCATTTCGTCCTGATACCAATAAATACTAAGTATATACCTTCAAAAATTGTATTCATGTGCCATGTAAAATCGCTTCTCCACTACACTTTAGGCAACAAGCTCATTCATGAGTGTGTCCCCTCTTCCCTGGGTGAGTTTACAGAGGCTGAGAGCCTTCTTTATGGAAAGAGAGAGGCAGACACCACCCCTGTCCTCACCCAACTTGCAGCCCAGTGGTGGTGCCAGATATTAAAGAATCGCAAAAATAAATATACAATGATGACTCATCAATGCTATTGAATTACAAAGCTGATTTCCTATGAGGAAGTAAAGACCACTGGATGAGCCCACGATAAGGGGGCTTGACCTGGATGGGGAAGTCAGGGAGGGCTTCCTGAAGGAGGTGGTGCTTGAGCTGAGAGCTGAAGGAAGAGCAAAACATTAACTAGGTGAAGAGGGAAGGAAAGTGTTCTGGGCTGAAGAACCAGCATTTCCAAGAACCCCAGGGCAGAAGAGAGCCCTTCCCATGAGTTCCTGGCCTTCGAACTTGGCTTCCTGCCTGTGGCCAGGGTGGGTGTTCTGCCTGTGTGGCCTCCTTCCGTTGCCTTCCTTGCCTCAGCTCCAGCCTAACCCACCCACCCATATCCCCAGCACGACCAGGTTCTTTGGGTCTAGTTCCTTTTTTACTCTTGTAACTTTGCAGTTTTGCCATGAAGAACCCCATTTTTAAATCAAGAAAATCGAATTCGGGGGATTTCCAGTTATTTTTCCAAAGTCACACAGCTTGGCAGAGCCAGGATTTGCACCCAGGCCTGGTGGCTGTGCTCTCCTGCTACATTCGGCCATCTCTCAGCAGCGTCCCAACTCTCATCTCCATGGATTTAGAACCGGGAGATCTGGGAGCACAGCCTGTCTTAGCACTAGCTTGCTGGTCAACTTTGGGCAGGTCACTGTGCCTCTCTGAATCTTGGTCTCCTCGTCTGTAAAATAAGAAGGCTGCACAATAATGGTATTAATAGCTAACATGTATTGCTCCTCATATCCACCCTTTAAAGTAGACACTGGAGTTATCCCCACTTTACAGATGTGGAAATAAGCTCTGAGAGGTTTAGCAATTTGTCCAAAGCCACAGTGCTGGTAAGTAGCAAAGCAGCCTGGAAAGATCTCCAATGTGCTTTCCAGTAACAATGCTCCCAATCTGACTGTCCCAAGGTTGTCCCTGGAATGTGAATTTACATCTGGCCTCAGTCACGGGATTCCAAGGCTGTCCATTTTAGTCCACTCCCGCTGTCTGTGGGTGTGAGACTTTTCTGTCCAAAGAAGTAGGGGCCCAGGCGCTGCCTGCCTGGTACTGCCCAGCCCATGGTGAGCTGAGCTGGGTCCCTGGGGTTCTGGCTAAGCCCATCCCTGCAACCCAGGCCACACACTCAGCCGCCCTTACAGAGATGCATTGACCCATTCAGACACTCTCGGGGGAGCCATTGCTCTTTCAGAGTGACATCATTCTTCTGGCCTCAGGTCAATACACAGATTTGTTCCTGGCATCGGAAAACATTTAATAGCTGGCTCCATGGCCCTCTGTCAAAGCCACCTCCACTCCCAGCCATGGCCCGGGCTCCTCTGGGAGCCTTGGGAGCCCTGGGCTGACCCACTCTGGCCAAGAGCTGGCCTGCAGAGAGGGGCAGAGCCAGCGTGTGGGTGTGGTTCTGGCCAGGTCTCCCCTGGGGTCCAGGGTGATGGTACAGCACAAGCTCTGCACATGCTGTCAGGAACAGGGTTTGCAAGCCTCTGGGCCAACCTTTGATGTGATACGCTGTCCTGGCCCCTTCCCTTCAAGAACCTCCAGTCTGATGGGAGAGACCCAGCCTCTACCTTCAGGGATCCCCAGGTCAAATGGGGGAAGCCAAGCTTCTGCTTTTGGAGGCCTCAGCCTCAGAAGGAAGAGTGACACCAAGATGAAAACAGCATTAAAACAAAGCCACAAAGAGACAAAGGCAAATCGATGCCCAGAAAATGGAGTCTGGCCCATGTGCAGGAAGGGTTTGACAAGGGTTTGGAGTTTATCATGACTGGCTGCATGGAGAAGGCAAACATTACAGTACATTTAAAGCAAAGAAAATTATGGACAGACTGAAAGTATGAGAGTGAGCAATTTGAGGAAGGAAAGCCCGTGCAAAAGTTCCAAACAGAACAAACTGCAGCTTATACAAAGGTGGGTAGTTGAGTAGTTGAGGGATAGATCTTAGACTGCCCAAGAAGAGCTGAGGTTTTACTGAGCACGTACTATGTGCCAGCTCTGTTCTAAGGGCTCCACCTGTATCATTTCATCAGGTCTTCACAGCAACCCTATGTGCCAGCTGCTACCATGTTATCATCCCCATGTCCAAATGAGGGCACCAAAGCACAGAGAGGTTAAGTAACTTGCCCAAGGTCACACAGCTGGTAAATGGTGAAGCTGGGAAGGTCATAAGTCATGGCCCAATCTAATATCTCTGTATTACAAATAGCAGCTAAGGCTCAGAGAGGGATGACACAACTTGCTCAGCATCACACAGTGAGAGGCAGGGTCAGAATGGGAGCTGAGGTTATAGCGCCCTGGAATGGAAGGCTAGGGGGGATCTTCAGAAGGCATTGAGATCAACCTTCTGTAGATCTGACTGATCCACTGGAGGTAGGGGGTGTGGCAAGAGCAATGCGGAAAGGTTGTTGCCATAGAGAGAGAAATGGCAGCATCAACGTGGAAGGAAGTCTTAGATCCTGCAACACCATCTGCTGGAACCTAAAAATAGCCTGACATTCCATCTGTAACAGGCAAAAGGTTTTAACAGATGCTCCGCCAAAGAGAATATGTGGATGGCAAGTAAGCACATGGAAAGGTGCTCAACCTCATTAGTCATTAGAGAAATGCCAGTCACAAACACAGTGAGATGCCAGGTGTTGGCAAGGAAACAGGACTCTTCTTCTGGGAATGAAAAATGGTACAACCACTTCAGAAGAGTGTGGTGAGGCTGGGCTCAGTGGCTCACGCCTGTAATCCCAGCACTTTGGGAGGCCGAGGCGGGCAGGTCACTTGAGGCCAGGTTCGAGACCAGCCTGGCCAACATGGTGAATCCCTATCTCTACTAAAAATACAAAAATTAGCCGGGCATCGTGGTGTGTACCTGTAATCCCAGCTACTCGGGAGGCTGAGGCAGGAGAATCACTTGAACCCGGGAGGCGGAGGTTGCAGTGAGCCGAGATTGTGTGACTGCATTCCAGCCCGGGTGACAGAGCGAGACTCCATCTCAAAAAAAAAAAAGAAAAGAAAAGAAAAAGAAAAAGAAAGAAAAGAAAAGAAAGGAAAACTTTGGTGATTTCTGAAAAAGTTAAACTTACACCTACCACGTAATCCACCCATTCGGTTCCTAGATGTTTACCCAAGAGAAAAGAAAGCATGTGTCCACACAAACACTTGATTTGGAAGTGTTCCTCAAGCTTGATTGGAAGTAACCAAAAACTGGAAATAACCCAAACGTCCATCAGCAGGTGAATGGCCAAATTGTGGTACGTCCACACAGCAGAACACTATTTAGCAACAAAAAGGAATGAACTAGGAGTACACATGGCAATGTGGATGAATTTCAAGATAATTGTGCTGAAGAAAGAAGCCAGACCAAAATGAATCCATATGGTATGATTCCATTTATATAAAACTCTAGAAAATGCAAACTAATCTGTAGTGACAGAAAGCAGGTCAGTGGTTGCAGGGAGTGGGGGTGGGGTAAGTTAGGAGAAGGCAAGTTTACACGGGTACACAGGGAAGCTTTTGAGGATGATGAATACATTCCTTATCTTGATTTTGGCTATGGTTTCGATAATGTATGCATATATCAAAACTATCACATAGGCCAAGCACAGTGGCTCACGCCTGTAATCCCAACACTTTGGGAGGCCAAGGTGAGTGGATCACTTGAGGTCGGGAGTTCAAAACCAGCCTGGCCAACATGGTGAAACCCCATCTCTACTAAAAATATAAAAATTAGCCAGATGTGGTGGTGCATGCCTGTAGTCCCAGCTACTCAAGAGGCTGAGGCACAAGAATCACTTGAACTCTGGAGGCAGAGATTGCAGTGAGCCGAGATCACGCTATTGCACTCCAGCCTGAGTGACAAAGCGAGACTCTGTCTCCAAAAAAAAAAAAAACAAAAAAAAAAACCAGAGAAAAAGAAACTGTCACATGGTAGACTTTAAATATCTGCCATTTATTGTGTATCAATTGGATCTTGATAAAGCTGTTTCAAGAAATGGCCTGGTATTAAGCAGCCCAGGGGCCCAGGGAAAATTCCCTGAACTACAGTGGTTCACCTATAGCTCAGGTGAGGTCAGCCTGAGGTTCTAGTTCAGGTGTCCGAGGGAGGCACCTGGACACCCTCAGAGGTCCTCCAGGCCCTACATAACCCCACCCTCCACCTCAAAGCCCGAGATTTCAGGAGGTTTAGATGTTGATTAGTCCAATTCCTATGGTATAAAAGGGGATACTGAGGCCCTACCCACTACACCACTGCTGTACCTGTACTCAGCCTGGTGGAAAGCGCATCCCACAGAGCATCCTGCCTGGCCAGGCCATAGCCATGGTCATGGATGGCCTAGAGCCGGGCACGGGCCTGGTTCAGCCCCACTCAACACCCTTTACAGCCAACCGATGTGCAGAGCTCAACACATTGAGCAGGGAGGGCCTGTGCAGCAGAGAGAAGCCTTCAGAGTCAGATAGATCTGGATTCAAACTCTGGCTTAGCCTCTTCATGGGTCTGTGACCTTGCACAAATCACACAATCGCTCTCTCCTTGGGTCCCTCATCCATGAATGGGGGTGAGAACACCCACCAGTTGCTTTCTCAGGATGCTTTCCATTCCTAGTAAAAGACAACCCAACTCAATCGGACTGAAATCACGAAGAGACTCCACTGGCTCACAGAACCGTGAAGCCCAGCTTTAGGTCCAGTCTGGCAAGGATTGGTGCAGCAGCAGCTCAACAATGCCAGCAAGAAACAGCTTTCTTTCTGTTTTTGTTCTCTGCCTTTTGAAGTGTGGGCATTTCCCTAAAGCTGGCCACCCACCTGATCCCAAGAATGCAGCCAGCAGCTCCTGGGCTATAGGTGTCCTCGTTCATACCCTGCAGGAATGAGAAGACATCTTTGTCTTTGCATCTCCAGAACAAGTGGTTGAAATGCTAGCAACCTCTAATGGGCACCGCCATTACCCAGACAGGTATGGACGTGAAGTGCCTGTATCCCATGGGGAATAAAGGGTGGGTTCTGGGAATGGGGATGAGGGCGGGGAAAGGAGGTGGAGATGCCCAAGAAATGAAGGAAGGAGAGAGGAGATCAGAAGCTAGATCTCTGGTTAATTCTGAAGCCTCTTTGGAATGGGTGAGGATTTCCAGCTGGGGGGAAGGAGGCTAACTGAGACAGATAGAAACCACTGTCAAGGCTTAGCATTTTAAATGTGTTACAGAGGGTGTGTTCAGGAACAGAGACAAGTATATAAGGCACAATGTACATCCTTGGGCAGTTTTATTTTAAATTTCATTTTGTTGCATTTTAATTTTTGAATAGCTAATGTATTCACATGCTTCAAAAACCAAAAGACATCAAAATATATGCAGTAAAAATCCTCCTTCCACCTCTGTCCGTCATCTGCCCAGTTCTCAGCATCGACCCCACAGGTGACCGCTGTTCATGCTTTCATCTGTATCTTTCCAGCATTTTTTCTGCGTCTCCATGCAAATAAGAATATAGAGTCTCGGTTGTCCCTCTTTTGACACAAAATGTAAAACACTAAATACACTGTCTCTCTCCTTCTAATTTTTTCTCTTAACCATGGTATTGTGGTCTAGACAGACCATAATTTAATTAACCAGCTCCTTATTGCAGGGCATGGGCTGTTTTTAGCCATTTGCTAAACAATGTTGTGATGAACAGCCTTGTATACAGCTGTCATTTCACATGTGCAAGTATCTCTATAGGATAAATTCCCACAGGGGAATCGCTGGGTCGGAGAGAACATGCGTTTGAAACTTTGATGGATAGTGCCAAGGTACCCTTAGACATTGTCCCCGCGGTGACATAGGAGAATGTCTACTTCTCCCTCACACTCACCAACAGAAGGTGTCATTTTACATTTGGATGATTGCCAGTTTGATAAGGGAACATGACATGTGTCTGTAGCTTTAATGGGCATTGATCTTACTATGGGTGAGCTGAACTTCTTTTCCTATGTTCAAGCATTTTTGGATTTTCTTTTCTCTAGATTGTCTCTTCATAGCTTTTGCCCATTTTTATTTTGGGTCGTTTGACTTTCTCATCAATTTCCCTAAGTTCTTCAGGAGGGAGATTAACCCTTTACCTCTGATGTGAGTTACAAACATTTTGTCCCAGTTTGTCATTTGTGTTTTTGACTTTGCTCATGATAGGATTTTTTTTTTGACAAGCAAAATTATTTATTTATTAAATTTTTTATTTTATTTTATTTTTGAGATGAAGTCTAGCTCTGTCACCCAAGCTGGAGTGCAGTGGCGTGCCTCAGCTCACTGCAACCTCCGCCTCCCGGGTTCAAGCAATTGTCCTGCTTCAGCCTCCCGAGTAGCTGGGACTACAGGCACACACCACCATGCCCAGCTAATTTTGTATTTTTAGTAGAGACAGGGTTTTGCCATGTTGGCCAGGCTGATCTCGAACTCCTGACCTCAGGTGATCTGCCTGCCTCAGCCTCCCAAAGTGCTGGGATTACAGGCGTGAGCCAGGCCGGGTGCGGTGGCTCACGCTTGTAATCCCAGCACTTTGGGAGGCCGAGGCGGGCGGATCACGAGGTCAGGAGATCGAGACCACGGTGAAACTAAAAATACAAAAAAAAAAAAATTAGCCGGGCGTGGTGGCGGGCGCCTGTAGTCCCAGCTACTCAGAGAGGCTGAGGCAGGAGAATGGCATGAACCCGGGAGGCGGAGCTTGCAGTGAACCGAGATTGCACCACTGCACTCCAGCCTGGGCGACAGAGCGAGACTCCGTCTCAAAAACCAGGCGTGGTGGCGGGCGCCTGTAGTCCCAGCTACTTGGGAGGCTGAGGCAGGAGAATGGCGTGAAGCCGGGAGGCGGAGCTTGCAGTGAGCTGAGATCGCGCTACAACACTCCAGCCTGGGCAATAGAGCAAGACTCCGTCTCAAATAAATAAATAAATAAATAAAAATACAACAATAAATAATGCAAATAATAAATAGAACAATTAAAGAAAATACACATTTTAAAATACAGTATAACAACAACTTATACAGTATTTACACTGTATCAGGTATTATAAGTAACCTAGAGAGGATTTAAAGTACATGAGAGGTTAGGCCAGTCACAGTGGCTCATGCCTGTGATTTCAGCACTTTGGGAGGCCAAGGTTACTTGAGGTCAGGAGTTCAAGGCCATCTGATCAACATGGTGAAACCTGTTGACCTGACAGAAGGAGAATCAGAATTAGTCTCAGATTTTAATATCGAATATGCTGCAGGCCCATACGCTCTCCTTTTTATAGCAGAGTACATGAACATTATTATAATAAATTCCCTAACTACTACAATCTTTCTAGGAGCACTATACACTATGCATTTCCCAGAACTCTATACCACACATTTTATTATCAAAACCCTCCTCTTAACCTCCCTGTCTCTACTTTAAAATATATATATAGAATTCAGCCAACCATGGTGGCTCATGCCTGTGATCCCAGCTATTCAGGAGGCTGAGGCATGAGAACCACTTGAACCCAGGAGGCAGAGGTTGCAGTGAGCTGAGATCATGCCACTGCACTCCAGCCTGGGTGATGGAGTGAGACCCTGTCTCAAAAAAAATTAAAAATAAAAATAAAGTATATGAGAGGATGTGTGAAGTTTATACACAAATACTACAGCATTTTATAGAAGGGACTTGAGCATCCGCAGATTTTAGTATCACCGCAGATACCAAGAAACAACTGTATATTGTGAGTCCTGTGAAGAAAGCAAAGTAGGCAGAGGGGAAGAAAAGTGATGGAGGCTGCTAATTTAGTTAAGGCAGACTTTTCTGAGTAAGGGCTATTTAAGCAGAGTGATAAATGACACGAGGGCCCACCTGTGCAGCTACCCAGGGGAAGGTCATTCCAAGCAGAGGAAGCAGCAGTGAGAGTTTGAGGCATGACAAGGAGGCTGGAGAGGAGCTGATGAGGGGCAGGTGCAGTCTGAAAGATAAACAGAGCTGGGCACAGTGGCTCAAGCCTGTAATCCCAGCACTTTGGGAGGCCGAGGTGGGAGGATTGCTTGAGTCCCGGAGTTCCAGACCAGCCTGCACAACGTGGTGAAACCCTGCCTCTACTAAAGATACAAAAAATTAGCCGGGCATGATGGCGCGTGCCTGTAATCCCAGCTACTCAGGAGGCTGAGGCAGGAAAATCGCTTGAACCTGGGAGGCGGAGGTTGCAGTGAGCCGAGATCGCGTCATTGCACTCCAGCCTGGGTGATAGGGCGAGACTCTGTCTCAAAAAAAAAAAAGAAAAGAAAAGAAAGAAAAAGAAAAAAGAACAAAAAAAGAAATGCCAATTAGCTGGGCATGGTGATGCACACCTGTAGTCCCAGCTACTCAGGAGGCTGAGGTGGGAGGATTGCTTGAGCCTGTCAGGTCGAGGCTGCAGTGAGCCATGATTGCACCACTGCACTCCAGCCTGGGTGATAGAGACCCTGTCTCAAAAACAAAACAAAGCCAGGTGCAGTGGCTCATGCCTATAATCCCAGCACTTGGGGAGGCCGAGACAGGTGGATCACCTGAGGTCAGGAGCTTGAGACCAGCACCAGTCTAGCCAACACGGCAAAACCCTGTCTCTACTAAAAATACAAAAATTATCTGGGGGTGGTGACATATGCCTGTAATCCCAGCTTCTTGAGAGGCTGAGGCAAGAGAATCGCTTGAACCCGGGAGGCAGAGATTGCAGTGAGCTGAGAGTGCACCACTGTACTCCAGCCTGAGCAACACAGCAAGACTCCATCTCAAAAAAACAAAAAATAAATAAGTGAATAAATAAATAAATAAATATAAAAACAAAAACTAAAAAGATGAACAAGGGCAGGGAAGGTTACCCACAGGCCCCGATCCTGTCTTGCTGTCTTCGGTTTTACTCTGAGTGGGAATTACTGCAGGGTTTGAGCAGCGGCATGACAATCTGACTTGCTTTTAAAGGGATCACTCTAGAAGCCAGGTAGAGAATAAACTACAGGAAGACACGAGGTAGAAACAGGGTGAGGCTCACACGAAGGAGCTTCTTGACTTCAACATTGACAGGCACCCTGCAGATGAGGGTCTGCAAACCCAGTCCTCCTGCCCTCGCCTGCTCTGATGGAATATCTGCCAAGCCAAGTCCCATGGCAGGAGGAGCTAGGGGGCCCAAGGACAAGCTGCCCTTCATAAGGGCAGGGACCCTGCTTCCTCAGCCCCTCTTCCCCACTGCAATATTTGCTCTCTCATGACCAGACACGGAAGCCCTGACCACCGGTAGCCTTGCAGGTGTGGAGGGGTACCTGGGGACAGCTCCCAAGGGCAGGTGCTCCGGGTCAGCCCCTGATTCCAAGGAGAAGGGTGCGGGATGGCCACTAGGTGGCAGCATTGCTCCGCTGAGAAGGCGGCCGTACGCTCCATGGAGCTGGGTGTGTTGAAATCCCAGAAAGAAGGGGCTTCTTGGGAAGTCTCAAAACCTCCCTCGGCCCCCTCGCTTTCATGGATGAGGATCGCAGTGAGGAATATGGTGGTGAATTCAGGAGTTTCCAAGACGATGAATACTTTTCACATCAATCGCTTCATGTGACCCTTACAGCAAATATTGTGAGCTGGTCCATGGAGACCTGTTAGTCCATTTTGCAGTGAGAACAGAGGCCCAAAGAGAGCACCGTGGCTGCCGAGCCCGGCCTTCTTCCGAGCTGTTCACCCTTTCCAGAATCGGGCCCAGTGGCAGGGCAGACAGTGGAGGTGGGGGGAGTGAGAAGTCCCTTTACCTGTGTCTGGTGTACAGGTCGAGAGCAGCGCACATGGTTTGGGACCCTTTTAGGACCCTCCAGAAGCCCCTTACATCAGTTGATGGAGTGGTATCTGTATTCAACACACATAAAATCAAAAGTGGCAGCAAAGGAGGAATTATATTTGTCACTGCCTGTCTGTATAAACACTCCACTGATGGTGTCGTTATTTATTATCATGCAAAAAAGTGGGGGTGGCTTCCTTTGTGCCTCCCCCAACAGACCTAGTCAACCCCCATATTATAAAGCATCCTATTCCTCTCCTTCAGCACAGAACTAAAGGAAATCTGTTTAACATTCTTTGGTTTTATGTTGTTATTTTGAGACAGTCTTACTGTGTCACCCAGGCTGAGCACAAACATAGCTCACTGTAGCCTTGACCTCCCGGGCTAAATCGATCCTCCCACTTCAGCCTCCCTAGTAGCTGGGACTACAGGCATTTGCCACCATGCCCGGTTAATTTTAATTTTCTTAGAGATGAGGGTCGCAATAGGTTGCCCAGGCTGGTCTCGAACGCCTGGCCTCAAGAGATCCTCCTGCCTAGGCCTCCCAAAATGCTGGGATTACAGACACGAGCCACGGTGTCCCGCCAGCATTCTCTTAAGTAACTGTGGGATTAACGTCACTCCCTTCCCCCAAACTGTTAGCTTCAAAAGAACAGAAACTGGTCTCTGTGCTTGGCACTACAATCTCAGTTCCCAGGACTGTGTGATGCATAGAAGCTGTTCAATAACATGAGTTAATGAATGCGGGAATGTCCTGGCCTAATCTCATGGCCTCCAAGAGGTCTCTCCTGCCGCGAAGTTTTGCAGAGCCCACAGCAAACAGCAATCTGTTGCTACACCGGGGCCAACTGCCTTCCATGAACCCGGAACTGAAGTTGGTTCCAAGTCAAAAGCTTCCCCGGGTTTGGGCCCGTTCCCCCAGCTGATGCACAGATAGAGCAGAATGGGAGATGACCCAGCAAGGCCGGCCCCAGCCCCACTCCCGCTCCCCAGCCCGTTCACTGGCTGGGAGTCCTGCCCAGGCTGCAGGATGGAGAAGCCGGGAGAGCCTTGCTCGTAAATTACATTTTAGACAGTCTGCTGGGAAGATTCGAATCACACTGGTTTGGAGCCAGGGCTTTCCAGAGTGTCCCTGCAGGTAAAGAGGATCCGGGATAAACAGTGAAAGGGAAAGAGAGAAGGGGAGGGGAAGGGGGAGAAGGAGGTGGCCAGGGAGAGGGAAGAGGGAGGGAGAGAAGGAGAGGGAAGGGAGAGAAAAAAAAAAAGAGAGAGAGAGAGAGACAAAAGACAGGGAGAGAGGGGTGGGGGCAGCGTGCACAACCAGGACAGTGAAGACCAGAAGCCACAGAGAAGGGCCAGGGGAGACAGAGCTGGACAGAAGGAGCCAAGATTCCTGCACAGGCAGGTGGGCTGGTACCACCCCCTCTGCCTCTTGCAGTTTTCCCAATCCTGGGTGCTGAGGGGAGCATGTCCCCAGCGTCTTTCTCTGGCAGAGAAGACTGATGGTCTCACTGGTCCTCAATAACAAGGGAGAAGGATTCTTCCCAACCACGGCCCAGACTGGGGAAGACGTTTCCCCAAGGTCACACAGCAAACCGGGTGGTGGATCCGAGGACTTCAGGTCCTAGGACGCCACTAAATGCTGTTCCTGGGGTCCCCTCATTGGAGCAGGACAGGCCTCGAGGACGGCATGTGGAGGACGCACATTCTCGCGCTTCCTCGGTTTCCACTGCAGCAGCATCTACTTGTTTCTCACAGCAAGACTCTTCTTCTCCCCACCACGCTGCAACACCTCTTATGGAATGAACTTTGGCCTCAAAATTAAAAAAAAAAAAAATGAGCTGTAACCTCCAGAAAGAAACAATTTTTTTTAACTAAACTTTAAGCCCTGAGATCACAGAGGGGCACACCTCTCGGACTGGGATTCAGCAAACCTGGCTTCAGATCCCAGCTCAGCTGTAAACTCACTGTGTGGTCTTGGGGTACCCATGTGATGTCTCTGGGCCACATTTTCCTAGAGAAGCAGAAGAGTAGAGTAGTGGTCCCCAAAGGGATCTTTCAATTTTTTAACAATCTTTACCTCCCCCTTGGAAGAAACCCCATGCACTGAGTGGGCACTGGATTGGAAGTCTGGGGCGCCCTTGGTCCCAGGAGACGCAGCTCGCAGCTCACCCCTCACCTTGGCAGGCCCTTTCAGAGCCAGCAGCACTGGTTAAAATGCAAGCATGGCCGGGCATGGGGGCTCATGCGGGTAATCCCAGCACCTTGGGAGGCGAGGCAGGCAGATCACCTGAGGTCAGGAGTTTGAGACCAGCCTGGTCAACATGGAGAAACCCCGTCTCGACTAAAAATACAAAACAAGCCAGGCGTGGTGGCACATGCCTGTAATCCCAGCTACTTGGGAGGCTGATGCATGAGAACTGCTTGAACCCGGGAGGCGGAGGTTGCAGTGAGCCAAGATCCGTGCCACTGCACTCCAACCTGGGCAGCAAGAGCGAAACCCAGTCTCAAAAAAAAAAAAAAAAAAAAAAAGAAGAAGAAGCAAGTATGTCTCTTACCTACTTACTGCGTTTGAGCTTTCCTGCAACCCTGTGCGATAGGCCTTTCAACTATGCCCATTATACCGATGAGGAGAATCGAGGCTTGGGCAGAAGTGATTTGCTGATGGTGACTCAGCTCAGAAGCAGCAGACGAGGCAGGAGTCAGAAGGATGGAAGCCCACAGCCCCACCACATCCCTGCTCTACCCAATGGCCGAACTGAGATGGGAAGAAATTTGGGGTGGATAAACGGAAGATAACGGCCCCCTCCCACAAGGAACCTCTGGATCATCTCCCCAGGAAACCTCTTGCCCCAAATCTCTATTGTGTAAAAAGATTTTTTTGTACCGACAAGAAAAACTGAGACCCAGAGAAGGTTTTGTAGCTCCAGGCATCCTTTCTGCTCCACTCATAGGATGAGAGGTACCAGAAAAAAATACAGGACAATAATTGAGACATATACTATTTTATCTGAAATTCACATTTAACTGAGCAGCTTTATTTGCTAAATCTGGTGCCTTCAGTGAGACACACCCCACTCCCCAGTTTCCATCACCCTTTAGGACTGGGATAGATGGGGATGATCCAAATCTAGAGCCTGTGTCTCTTTCTTCCCAACCTGCACTATCCTCACCTGGAATCCTGGGCCTTGCAGTTAACAAATATTGGAACAGAAACTTGGGATACAATTATTTTGTTCAACAAAGCGTTGAAGTCTAGCCATCTCTAATGCACATCCCAACTCTCTGGGGTTGTCCAAGGAGGCCTCTGTGTTGGGGCAGCCAGCGGCCCTTGGAATCCATTGAGCCCTGACCATGTGACCTCAAGCCAGTTCCATCACCCCTCTGGGCCTCAGTTTCCACATCTGTGAAATGGGAGCCCATTCCTCCTTTCCCTGCAGCCCTGGTCCAGGAGACCACAGCTCTGGAAGCATCTCCATGCCCTGTGCCCAGCGCTCTCCAGACCCAGGCTTTGGGCTCTGTGAAGTCTTCATGTCCCTCCTCCTCCAAGGTCAGGGTGGAGGGTAAGGGGTGGGAGGGCAGCCTGGTCCTGCCACTGGGAGATGCTACTTCTGCCTTGTGATCAAGTATCACACATGCCCCAGATCTATGTGTCTCCTGCCCCCAGGTCCCATTGTAGTGCCCAGCTAGTCAAAATCCCCACTGATGCAAATGAAACACAGCCTCACACGAGGTGCCCCGTGTGGATGATCTGCTGCAATCCCCACCACCATCTCAAACCCCCTGAGACTCCCATCACCTGGCAATGTTACAGTTACTATGTGTGAGGTCTGCCTCCCCCCAGGTCACGGGGCCCCCGTGGGCAGTGATCCTGTCTGTTCCATTTACTGCCGCGTGCCCAGGGCCGAGAACAGTGCCTGGCACGGGGTAGATGCTCAGGATCTTGCTGTGAAATACACAAGTGGACAACACGGTAAGGTGACTGCTTTACTATCCCCTTTCACAAATGAAGAAACTGAGAGATAGAGATGAAGCCAGTTGCCCAAGGCCACACAATGAGTGTATTTGAACCCAGGCAGCCTGACTCCCAAGCTTATCCTGTTAACTACCACCCTACACAGGAGCACACGAAAAATAAATGCATGAGTGAATGAATGAATGCAAAAGTGAATGAATGCATGCATGAGTGAATGAATGAATGTATGCATGAGTGAATGAATGAATGAATGCATAGTGAATGAATGCATGTATGAGTGAATGAATGCATGCATGCATGAGTGAATGAATGAATGCATGCATGAGTGAATGAATGCATGCATGCATGAGTGAATGAATGAATGCATGCATGAGTGAATGAATGAATGCATAGTGAATGAATGCATGCATGAGTGAATGAATGAATGCATGCATGCGTGAATGAATGAATGTGTGAGTGAATGAATGCGTGCATGCATGAGCCACCCTCCATCCTTCACCCATCTCCTTCAGGGGCCTGTATTTCTCCCACAATGGGGGGCAAAGCAGTCCCTACAAACGGCGGTAAGCAGTCAACCTGAGGCCTTAACCATCAGTGCTCATGAAGACCCACTCAGAGACGGGCAGCACTGGCCCCGAGTCACACAGCATGTTGGCAGGGGGCAGAGCATCCTGTCCCAAGGCCCCTGGCCCTCGAGCCTAGCCCTGCCCCACTCTGAGACCCTCGTAGGTTTGGTGGCACAGCCGTGGCTGGGGGTAAACTCCAGGCTTGCTGTTGACTACCTGGGTAACCTTAGGTGAGTCCTGCACCTCTCTGAGTCTCTCCTGTTGTAAAATGGGAACACTGCTACCCAGCTCGCAGGGCTGTTTTAAAAATGATGAGGTGACATCGTGGACAACAAGCCGACTTGGAGAACAGGCTCCGCTCAGCAGATACCACCAGTTCCCTCCCAGCCTCTATGCCACCAGCACTAACTGGGGCCCGCCAAACCTCAGAGCCAACCTGACAATTCTATGAAGGCTGAATCACTGGGAAATAATTGAGATTAATTCCTCAGTCTCCCGCACAAACCACCCACCTCTCCTCCCAGCAGGCCTGGGAGGATTTATGAGTTAATGGTGGCATTGTCATGTAAAGGGCTTTGAGATCCTCGGAGAGAGAGCCCTGGGAACGTATAGAGTATGAAATGGGAGGCATAATGGTATTAGCACCCAATTGCTCCAGGATCATCACTCGCCGGCAGCTAAAACTAAGAGCTCTCTCCCCTAGTGACCCTTCCACACGCCCCTGAAAGGACCAGGCAGGCAGATGCATTTGGCTCAGGCCTGAGTCCTTCCAGCTTGCTGTGCGGCCTTAGGAAGCTCACAGGCCCTCTCTGGGTATCTTGTCACATTAGCTCTCCTGAGGGTCCCTGCAAATCAACAATCACACACCCAGCCTGCCCCTCCGCCCCTGAGTGGTGGCCCTACCAGGGATGGTGGGAACCTCGCATGGGTGTCAGCTCAGAGAATAAGCCAGGGATCTCAGCTCCCAGCCCAAGCTCCTTCCCCACCCCTCACTGAGACCCCGACACGCTGTCATATGAAGAGCTCACACGCTGCAGCTCAGAGAACCTTCCAGAGGAATGCACTTAATCCTGGCCACGGCTCTCTAAAGAAGCTACGATTATGATTCCCAATCTTTGGGTGAGAAAACTGAGGCCACAGGGCAAGTTCTTGCCCACAGACCCAACGCTGTGAAGCAGGCGACCAGGGTTCAAATCCAGGAAGCCTAACTCCAGACCTGCCTCATACGTGCTCTGAATGGAGGAAAAGCTCCAACCTCCTTCCGGAGCTCTCAGCCTCAGAGCTTCGTGCTGGAGCATCTGCCTGCTCCCACTTCCCCTTGCTAATAGTAGAACCGGAGCACAGCTTCAGTTAGCAGTGACCACACTCCAGGCCCTGTGCTGAGCGCCGCTGTCCCGAAGCCCAGGAAATGCATGTCCGCATCCTCATTCTACAGATGAGGAATTAGGGCCCAGAGAGGAGTACTTGGCCCAAAGTCTAATAGCTAAGATACGGCCACTCCATCATTTATGCCACCTCCCAATGTCATTCTTTCTTTTTTTTCTTTGAGACAGAGTCTCACTCTGTCATCCAGGCTGGAGTGAGTGACACGATCACAGCTCACTGCAGCCTCGACCTCCTGGCCTCAAGGGATCCTCCCACCTCAGCCTCCTGAGTAGCTGGGACTACAGGTGCGTGCCACCATGCCTAGCTAATTTATTTTATTTTTTTAAGTAGAAATGGAGTTTTGCTATGTTGCCCAGGCTGGTCAAATGACCTTCCCACCCCGGCCTCCCAAAGTACTGGGATTGCAGGTGTGAACCACCACTCCCGGCCTGAGCCGCCACGCCCGGCCTGATTTCATTTTCCTTAGAGCACGTCCTGCTCCCTCCGTCTCTTTTCTTGCATCTGTGCACAGGGGAGTGTCTGTCCAGGCCTCACCTTTCCCCTTCACTGCCGGGTTTCTAGTGCCTGGGGCAGCGCCAGGCACATAGTAGGTGCTCAACAGACGTTTATAAATGATGCTTGGAAGGAAATGTTTTGTAGGCTATGGGGCTGAGGAGTCTTCCTCATGGGGTAAGAATGAGAACCTTCCACTTTAGCAGCCTGAGGAAGGCAAGGGATTGAGGCCGGGACAGGTATGGAGGCCACTCAGAGAGAGAATCAGCAAAGGCATTGGCCACAGCTCCGTTGCACCCAAAGTCCCTCAACGTCTTGGGTCTGACAAAGTGCAGCCCAGCCCATCTGGCACAATTGACCCCCAAAGGAAGCATTCAGATCCTTCATCCCCTCAGGCAGCTGGGGATCTCTAGGGCCCTCCTGGGTCCCAAAGCTCTCTCTGTCGGCCACAGCAGTTGTGGGCCCACCTGCCTTTCCCAATGGGAGCAATACAGCCTTTCTGTAAGTCTTTCTAAGGTCTCTGCCTCCTTCCTCGGAGACTGCCGGCGTCCTTGGCCCACGTCCTCACCTTCCTCCTTCGGCTCCCTTACCCCTCCCCACCTGCCCACCCCCACACTGCCCCCTTCACCCATCGGAAGTTAATTCCTCAGAAACTTTCCTTGGGAGCAATTTCCACTTCTTATTATGCCCGCTGCGCCGGCCCAGCTCGGTGCTATCTGGCTCTGTACAGCAGGGAAGACGGTCTGACACTTGCCTGGAATAGCAGAGGTGATGGAGGGGGGGCGGCACCTGGGATTACGATAAGGGCTCACGGGCCGCTTGGTATGCCAGCCCAGGCCGCACGCTTTACCTTCCATATTGGGGTGATAAAGATGATTTTCCATGCTGGTCCCTATCTCCTATCAAGACCAAACATTCAAATACAGCCCTACGTTTTAAACTCTGCAGCACCCTGCAAGACACCGCCTCCTCCAAAGGAAATGGAACCTTATGATTTGAAAGGTAAAAAAAAAAAGTTAATTGAAGTAGCCAGGTCAATCCCTCCCTATCGACTCCTGGATTTAATGAAAAAATGGAGACCCATTTTGAAGGCAGGTGTGCTTATGGGGGGCAGAAAGAGAGAGAGCGGGGGACTGGGAGGTATTTGGCCAGCTTCGAGAAAGCCCCATGCACGCCTTCAGGAGGGTTCCAGACAAGGGCACCCTGTCCCAACCCACTTGTAGGTGCTTTGGCCTCAAAGTTGTAAAATCCCAGCCAAGGAGGAAGACCTTGACCCAAAAGTGAGGTGCCAGGTCGGAAGCAGCAGGAGGGGTGGGGTGGAGGAGGGAGCGTGACTTCACTTCCCATCTTAATAAAATTTTGCCAAAGAAGAAAGAGGCTTCAGGAAGGTTTGGCTTCTGTTTATATTATTATTATTATTTTAGGATTTCGGAATTGTTTCCTGGGTTCAGAGTCTGTCAGCAGAATATTTATTGTACTTTACGGTACATTAGTAGTGAGATTGTCTTCCCTTTCCACCGCCAACTTCAAACCCCCTGTCATTCTGGAAGGAGAGGGTATTAAGGAGGAGGATTTCTTTTTTGCCAAAGTCAGCAGCTATGGCAGAGATGCCCCAACTCCCGGAACTCCAGCTGCCGTGGCATCGCCCAGGGGGCTGGGGGAGGAGTGGGGGAAGCGGCTAAGCTTTCAGGCTTTGTACCCTGGCTGGGCCTGGCACCACCGTCATCCTTTTTCCTCTTGGTCATCGTGCACCCCGTGCACCCGCACCTGGTACCTCCTGAACTCTTCAGAGGGCTGCTGGGAGCACTGCAGGAAGAGGCCCTGCCCCCTGTGTCTCCCCATCCCCAGAGGGGCACCACACCCCAGCAAAGCCTCAGCACCAGCCACGAATTACAGCCTGGACAACCGTGGATCGCTGGCCTGCAGGAAGGGGCTGGAGTGGGGCGCCGGGGATGAGGAGGTGGCGCCATCCCCCCTCCTGCAGGAGCAAAGGGACAAAGGGGCCGGAACAGAGAAGCTGGCCGCCTAGCCAGCTACCCTGCCCACAGCAGCTTCTCCTACAGGTTTTCCAAGTCTGCCCTAGAGGCGGGGAGAAACGTGGACACAAGGCATTAATTACAAATTGGTTCAGGGAGGGAAAGGCTGGAGAAGGGGTTTCCACATCAGCTCCCACCTCAGCTGGGAATTCCTCCTCTTTCTGGAATGGGTCCTGCAGTGAGCTCTGGGCCGGCAGAGGGGTCCCAGCACCTGCCCCGCTGGGTGTTTGCCTGTCGCGCCTCTGTGGGCCTCGTTTTTCCCCACCTGTCAACCAACGGATTGGATGAGGTCAGCTCTAGGGATATCCCTAACTCTGGTAATAACGACAATGGTAAGAGCTGCCACAGGCATTACCTCATTGAATCCTCCAACAACACTGTGAGCTGGGTCCTATTACTATCTTCACTGTGCAGGTGAGGGGGCAGGAGGAGCAGCGAGTGTAGGCCTCGGAGGAGGCAGAGTCAGCCTTGTCGTTAGGTAGGTAGTGGCAGTTGGTGCCTGGAGTCCTGCCTGACTCCAGAGCCCCCCTCTTGACTCTCAGCATAATGGCCTCTGACAATTCTGCAGGTCTAGGATTATACATTTATCTTCCAACTTTTCCTCATCAACTAAAAATAAATAAAGAAATGTGTCTAGAATCTTAAAAACTTCAGGATGAGTTCCTGGGCAGCAGCAGGACTCGCCGCACCCATGCAGACATCAGCAGCAATGTGGGAAAATCCAGGCCTGGGCCTTTCGTCTAGGAGGTGGAGAGGCTGTGGAGAAGGCAGCCAAGCCCGGTTAGTAACCCAGGGGCACCATGGTCCACCACCTTCCCTCCTCTTCCAGAATCCTGCATCCTGCCAGGCCCAAATCTCCTTGCTCTGGACCACTCTCAAAAGAGGTGGGATGTTACAGGGTACAATTCTGTGTTGGGGGGCAGCCTTAGCCTTACCAACTAGATGCCAGGGACACCCCCAACTGCAGTTGTGACAACATTCCCAGGTATTCCCAATTGTCCCCCGGGGGGGGGCGGGGTGGGGGGCAAAATCATCGCCCGGTTGAAAAGCATTGCTCTAGTAGTTAAAAGTATGGGGCCAAGTTACCCCAGTTCAAAGTCCCCTTCTGCCACCTAGAGTGTGGCATTTGGCAAGCTGCTCGACCTATCCAAAGCTCAGTCTCCCTATCCATCAAATGGGAATCATAATGATTACAAAGACACATTCTGAGGACTTGACAAGAGAAAGCCTGTGCGGTGCACACAAGGCCCTTAGCCCAGAGCCTGGAAATGGCCTTAACCAAAGGAAATGGTCATAGGATGGGAGAAGCAATAGTGTCACCCAGAGAAGAGGAGCTTCACTGATAGAAATCACCAGACTTGGGTCTGGTGTCGTCATAGGTTGGGCACAGCACAGGCTGAAAATCTGTCTGCAGACTTTGAGACCCTGGCTCTGAAGGCCCTGGTAGTCACCTTGCCTGGTCCTTTAACCAAAGACCCCACATCAAGGTTTGCCTCGTTTCATTAGATCATAAGTTCTCAACCAGGGGCAGCATTCACTCACAGAGGACATTTAGCAATGTCTGGAGACATTTTTTATTGTCACAGCCAGAAAGAGGAGTAAGTGGGGGTGCTATTGGCACCTAATAGGTAGAGACCGGGGATGCTTCTAAACATCCTACAATTCACAGAACAGCCATCAGAGCAAAGAATTGCCCAGGCCAACATGTCAGTGGTGTCCAGATTGAGATACTCTGCATCAGACTGATTCGACTCAACTTTCTTTCCCTTTTTGCCTTGGCCACCAGGAAGCTCAAAGCAAAGTTTTATACTCAACTGCCATAGTTGTTTTCATTCTTGGTTTCCAATTCGACTATTTATCTCCCCAGCTCTCATCTTTAATGACTCTATATGTTCTTTTATCCTTCTTTTAACAGGCCTATGGGATTTTTGTTTTGATTTAATCATGCTTTACTCTTTTAGGAAGAAAATGGTATATACACCAAAAGCCAAACTAATCTCTGTTGCTTCTTTTTAGGTGATTAAAAATTTTTGGTGTGTGGTTTGCGCTTTCTTTTGTAAGTTATTTTATCCTCTCAACAGCCAAATAAAGCACTTGTGTGAAGAAACTGAGGCTCAGCCAGGTGATTCTGTGAGTAAATAATGAAGCTAGAACTTACAAAACAAGTGAAATGTCAAGGACTAAATGAACCGTATTAACCTGCTTAGATGGGCAATAGTAATCATTCTTAATGTATTCATGCTAATTAACCAATTAATCCCTACGGCAACCTTTTAAAAACATGACACCATTTCCTTTTTAAAGATGAGAAAACCCAACACCCCCAGCCAACATGGACAACTAAATTAGATAGTCTCATCCGAAAGCCACTTGATTAATCCTGTCGTCCACACAGACTAAGTTATCCAGATGATTGGCACATGTGAGGCAGTCTGCTCATTTTTCAGCAAGCCGTCATCACGATGTCCCCTCCACCCAGCTGCCTGATGGAATGCCAAACTCAAAGTGGCAGAAACAGGTATATCCAGGCAATGGATAAAGGGAACAAAGCCACGAGAGGAACAAAGTACTCATTCATGCTACAACATGGAAGGGCCTTGAAATATTATGCTGGGTGAAAGGAGCCAGCCACTAAAGGATACGGCCGGGAGTGGTGGCTCACGCCTGTAATCCCAGCACTTTGGGAGGTCGAGGCAGGAGGATCATCTGAGGTCAGGAGTTCAAGACCAGCCTGGCCAACATGGTGAAACCCCGTCTCTACTAAAAATACAAAAATTAGCTGGGCGTGGTGGCAGGCACCTGTAATCCCAGATACTCAGGAAGCTGAAACACAAGAATCACTTGAACCCAGGAGGCAGAGGTTACAGTGAGCCAAGATCGCGCCACTGTACTCCAGCCTGAGTGACAGAGTGAGACTCCATCTCAAAAAAAAAAAGAATATATATTGTATGATGCCATTAAATAAAATGTGCAGAATAGACAAATCTAGAGAGAAAAGAAGTGATTGCCCAGGGCTGGGGGCAGAACGGAGAAGGATTGCTGTGGGGACGGGGCTTATTTCAGGATGGATGAAAATGTTCTAGGACTAGGCAGCAGTGATGGCTGCACGACATGATATATGTACTCAATGCTGCTGAACCGTGCAGTTTAAAATGGTATATTTTATGTTATGTGTATTTTACCACAATAAAAAAATGTAAAATAAGAAAGAAAGAAAAAAGAAAAGGGCCAGGTAAGGTGGTTCACACCTGTAATCCCAACATTTTGGGAGGCCAAGGCAGGAGGATTGCTATAGGCCAGGAGTTTGAGACCAGCCTGGGCAACATAGTGAGATCCTGTTTCTACAAAATAAAAGACAGGCCAGGCATGATGGCTCACGCCTATAATTCCAGCACTTTGGGAGGCCGAGGCAGGTGGATCACTTAAGGTCATAAGTTCAAGACCAGCCTGGCCAATATGGTGAAACTCTGTCTCTACTAAAAATATAAAAATTGGCTGGGTGTGGTGGTGCATACCTGTAGAGGCTGAAGCCACAAGAATTGCTTGAACCCGGGAGGCGGACGTTGCAGTGCACTATGATCATGCCACTGCACTCCAGCCTGGGTGACAAAGCAAGACTCTGTCTCAAAAATATATATAAATCAATAAAATTTAAAAATAAAACAATTAGCCAGGAGTGTTGGTGCACTCCTGTGGTCCTAGCTACTGGGGAGGCTGAGGCAGGAGGATCACTTGAGCCCGGGAGCTTGAGGCTGCAGTGAGCTATGATTATGCCACTGCATTCCAGCCTGGGTGACAGAGTGAGACCCCATCTCTAAAAATGATAATAAAGAAATAAAAATAAAAAATAAACAAAAGAAATAAAAGACACAACCAATCTCCCTCTTCTGGACCAGGAGACAATAAGATCATCTTTTTCTTCCTTTTCTTTCTCTCTCTTTAATAGTGAAATATTGTTGGCACAACAAACCAACCGAAAGAAAGAAGGAAGGAAGGAAGGAGAGAGAGAGAGAGAGAGAAAGAAAGAAAGAAAGAAAGAAAGAAAGAAAGAAAGAAAGAAAGAAAAGAGAGAGAGAAAGAGAGAGAGAAAGACCGAAACCGTTGGAGCAGCTGAAGTCTCTCTGACATTGTCGAGCGTCAACAGGTCCAAAAGTTGCCCTGATTGGTCCGTCAAAGGGTTATTTTGTCTACACAACATGGAACAGCTGGTTCAAAATTGGATTTTTGTTTTCATTTTCCCTCACTTTGCCTGGATGCTTTACCTTGGTGAATAAGCAATTTGAGAATGACTGGGGAAAAAAATATTTTTACTCAAGTCCAGGTTTCCAAATTGCCCAATTAATAGAAGAGGGGAAGTCCTTTCTTTGAAGGATCTGGCCTGAAGCATTTGGAGCCAAAGTGAGTTTTGGTCCCACGGCAAACGATGGGAAAATGACTCAACAGGAGGTCGGCCCTGCTTCACTCCTCCCTGGGGCCTAGAGAGGGGGTTTCTTAGTTAGCAGGTGTACTAGGGGTTATTCATCCTGCAGGAAGGAGAAAGCAACCTGCAGAAATTCCGGCTGAGAATGGCTAATGAAACTGTGTAACTCCATACAAGAGAACATGATGTAGCTATTAATATGCTGCCTGCAAAAATTTAAAAAAAAAAACTAAAGACACGAAGAAGTATTTTCATATAGACTTGAGTGAAATAGCACTTGAAACTATAGTATAATTGCAAATGTAGGGACGGGGGAAATACTGGAAGCAAACACATGAAAATGCAGGGCTGATTCTCTGGCCAGTCTTTATTTTGCTCTACGTACTTTGCAAAGAGCAAGTGTGTTGCTTTTATAATCCAAAAACATTTTTTGTTTTTACAAATATTTTCAGGGAATATCAAGGACCAGCCTTCGCTTTGAAATGGCTTCCAAGAGTTTGCAAATAGCCTAAACTCTTCTTTGCTCTCTGCCTGTAGCTGCAGCCGCGGTGGGGGAGATTTCAGATCACAGGCAGAGAAGCGGCTCGGCTGAGTTGCTCCTGGCCGCCTCCCAAAGATGCTACCTCTGCAGAGAGCTGGAGAGAAACCCGACCCTGGAGAGGCTGGGGTTATGGGCTTCTGGAAACACACGGCCTCCCACCAGCGCCGGGGCTCCTTTCTCACAGAGAATCCAAGGGTCATTTTAGATCAAAGTTAAGGCAATTCTTCCTGGAGTCTTCTTTCTAATGCCCTCCATTCGTGCCTCTGCCCTCTTACTGGTTGTGCGTCTTTAGGCAAGTCATTTGTACGACTTGCCAGTAAAAGGAGCCAGTTGTTGGCTGGGCACGGTGGCTCACGTCTGTAATCCCAGCACTTTGGGAGGCCAAGGCGGGTGAATCACCTGAGGTCAGGAGTTCGAGACCAGCCTGGCCAACATGGTGAAACCCCATCTCTACTAAAAATACAAAAATTAGCTGGGCGTGATGCCAGGTGCCTGCAATCCCAGTTATTTGGGGGGCTGAGGCAGAAGTATAATTTGAACCCAGGAGGTGGAGATCACACCACTGCACTCCAGCCTGGGCAACAGAGCGAGACTCCATCTCAAAAAAATAGATAAAATAGGCCAGGCGTGGTGGCTCACATCAGTAATCCCAGCACTTTGGGATACCAAGATGGGCAGATCACCTGAGGTCAGGAGTTCGAGACCAACCTGTCCAACACAGTGAAACCTTGCCTCTACTAAAAATACAAAAAAAATTAGTCAGGTGAGGTGGCAGGCGCCTATAATCCCAGCTACTTGGGAGGCTGAGGCAGGAGAATCACTTGAACCCGGGAGACGGAGGTTGCAGTGAGCCGAGACTACAGCATTGCACTCCAGCCTGGGCAACAAGAATGACACTCTGTCTCAAAATAAATAAATAAATAAATAAATAAATAAATAAATAAATAAATAAATAGATAAATAAATAAATTTAATTTTTAAAAAGAGCGAGTTGTTCCAGTGAGGTTCAAATAAGCAAGTCCCAGGGCTCCAACCCTGCTTGGAGTGTGAACCCTGCATCCTGGCCAGTCTGTTCTGGTTCTTCACCTCTCTGGATAGTCCTATAAGCCAGATGCTCTCTACCAAAGAGGAAATGGGCTCAAAGAGGTGAAGCCTCCCGCCCAAAGCCACAGAGCTGGAAAACTGCAGAGCCAGGATTCGAACCCAGATGCCTGGCCACAGAGCCCAGGCTCTTTTGAATAGTTCCTCATTTTCGTGTCCACACTGTCCCTCTGACTACACAGCAGCCTAAGGATTGACACCACATTTGGTTCCGTCAACATTTGTGACGAATCCCTAATGATAATAACGTTAAGACACGTATCGTAAGTCTGGGCGCGGTGGCTCACGCCTGTAATCCCAGCACTTTGGGAGGCCGAGGTGGGCAGATCACTGGCCAGCATGGCGAAACCCCATCTCTACTAAAAATATAAAAATTAGCCAGACATGGTGGCGGACGTCTATAGTCCCAGCTACTCAGGAGGCTGAGGCAGGAGAATTGCTTGAACCTGGGAGGCGGAGGTTACAGTGAGCCAAGATAGCACCTCTGCACTCCAGCCTGGGTGACAGAGGGAGACTCCACCTCAGAACAAGAACAACAACAACAACAACAAAATAAAAAAATAAATAAAATAAAATAAATAAAAATAAAAAACATGTATTGTGCAGCTACTGTGCTAATTGCTTTTCATACTTTTTTAAATTTAATCCTTTCATCAGTCCCTGAGAGGTAGCTAGTATTATCATGCCCATTTTATAGATGAGCAGATGAAGACACAGAGAAGTAAACTGACTCACCCTACATCATGCAGCTGTGGAGTCAGGAGGATATGAAGCCAGGGGTATCCGATATCGTTAAGATTATCAGCTCCACAGCTTCGGTATTGCAGTTGGTGTCTACATAGGACCAGGGGTGTTACATTCTACACTGACTGTTTGCCCCGGGTACTTTCAGCTAACAGGGCCACTATAAATCTTGATCCCTGCTTACAGCTGGGGAGCCATGACCTGGGACAGAGTGGTTGGTACGCTGAGTCTCCCTTACTAGACAGAGACTGTGAGAGCAGTGAGTCTGCCCAGCTGTGGCCAGTGGCCAATAGACAGCCGTGGATTGGTGGACATCGTGGCCCAGCCGTAGATCAGCAGACATTACCCAGCTACAGGAGACAAGAGAAGATGCTCTTTTCCTTGCAAACCATGGATGTGGCCCATGGAGAAGGTGTAGGTGTTCACTTGCCAGCCTTCCATACATCATGGCACACCCAGAAACTGATACGCTTAGGGACAGACAAGACCACTTGCAGCTGTAGGCACCTGGCGCAGCCACCTGCTCCCACCAACACATTCCCGCCCCAGGTTCAGGGGATCCACATCTTGGCATAAGAAGTGGAAGGCTGGGTCCAGGGGGATCCCTCTCCCTTCTCCACCCTTTAGAATTTACTTTTTGCTCCAAGGAAAAATAAAGAATTTACCTCAGAAAGGCTTTTAAAGGAACTCCCAGTTCATCCCAAGGAAGTACTATTTTAATGTAGATTCCCAGCTTTAATGTAAAGACATTGGTGCCCATGGGTAGATGAAAAAATGTTTGACTCTGCAATGAGTACATTTGAATGGCCCATAGTTTGCAATTTGCAGCAATCCGGTATCAGTCAACAGTTTTTGTTAATGTATCTTTTAGAGAATAAAGAAAACTGGGAGGCCAGGCATGGTGGCTCATGCCTGTAATCTCAGCACTTTGGGAGGCTGAGGAAGGCAGATCAGTTGAGTTCAAGCCTAGCCTGGCCAACATGGTAAGACCCTGTCTCTGCAAACAAATACAAAAATTAGCTGGGTATGGTGGTGCATACCTGTAGTCCCAGCTACTCAGGAGGCTGAGATGGGAGGATTACTGAGCCCAGGGAGGTCCAGGTTGCAATGAGCCGTGATTGCGCCACTGTACTCCAGCATGGATGACAGAGTGAGACCCTGTCTCAAAAAAAAAAAAAAAAAAAAAGGAAAGAAAACTGAAAGATACCCTTTCTATCTGCATCAGCCCTTTCTTTCTATGGACTTCAGCCCACGTCAGTCTTTAGGGCACACACATGCACACAAACATACACACAAAAACACATGCATCCTCTCTACAACTCCATGAGTCTCTTCCCCAGACTTAATCAATATATAAAACAAATCTCCATGAATCTTCTCAATAATGCCCAGCTCTGGAAATTCAGAACAGAATACAATTTCCAGGTTTCAAATCATGGATGCAAGCTTAGGGACTATCCGACCTCATCATTAAACAGAGGAGCACACTGAGGCCCAGAGGGGAAGTGACTTATCCAAGGTCACAGAGTGAATTTATGCTGGAGTCCAAGTGGGTGCCCAGGTGGCCCCCCGGCTCTCAGACCAGCACTGCCCAGAGAGGTACAAGAAATAAAAGTCATTGTCTAAATTGCAAGGAGACAAATACAACTTCTCCATCCCCAAGGAGAGCCAATGGACGGAATCTTTGCAGGCACAATTGCCACAAAAAGTTTTCAAAGACTTTCCTAGCCTAATATACGTAAAGAAATCTTTGGAGAGTCATTCTCCATTAATCAGCTGTCAACAGTGTTCTGAGGGAGGGGAGGGGAGTTGAGGATGGAGAACACTAACTCATTTCCCAGAGCCTGTCTTCAGGATTTCAAAAATGAGTTTAGCAGAGCCAGCCACTTTGGGGGCATCTGAGAAAATGAGAAATGCTTCTAACACCCTCAAATGCTCTCAACCCACATAACAGTGCCTGTGATTTAGTGACTCTCACACTTTAGCATGCATACGAATCTTCTGGAAGGTTTGTTAAAACAGATTGCTGGCCGGGTGCGGTGGCTCATGCCTGTGATCTCAGCACTTTGGAAGGCCTAGTTAGGTGGATCACTTGAGCCCAGGAGTTTGAGACTAGCCTGGGCATCATTGACAGACCTTATCTTTACAAAAAAATACAAAAATTAGCCGGGCGTGGTGGCTTGCACTTGTAGTCCCAGCTACTTGGGAGGCTGAGGTGGGAGGATCGTTTGAGCCTAGGAGGCAGAGGCTGCAGTCAGCCAAGATTGTGCCACTGCACCACAGCCTGGGCGACAGAGCCAGACCCTGTCTCAAAAAAACAAAAACAAAACATAGATTGCTGCCCACCACCCCTCTCCATCCACCCAGAGTTTCTGATTCAGTAGGCATGGCCTGGGGCCTGAGAAGTTGCATTTCTATCAAGTTCCCAAGTGAGGCTGATGCTGCTGGTCCATGGCCCACACTTTGAGAATCACTGTTTTGTGCTCTTGATGCTGTTTGGATCGTTCAGACAAAAGGGTGAAAAACAATTACGTTAACCTGGGAGCAGAATCCCATGGCAGTTTGGCACAGAACTCAAAGTCAAGCAGATGTGGCTGGGACTGGAGGTCTGCTGTAGACTGTAGGAGTCCAGCCTGGTCGCTGCTGTTCCCTGGTGCTCGGCTCCGGGGCTGGCACACTGTGGGTGTCCAATAAATGTGTGTTTCTGGGTGCTGTCTTAGCTTTTAGGTGGAGGTAAATTACACCACTGCCTCCCACTCCCTAAAAGGAAGGGAACGGAGAGATGGCACAAGAGTCTGCAGAAGCATCAAGAGTGGCCATGACTCTCTTGGTTTTTCACCTTGTCATTGGGTTAGGAGCAATTAGGTGCTGAAAGCCTGAACATGGGTCCAAAGTCCGTTTCTTTTCATTGTAATAATTTTCACATGGGTGTTCTTATTTTTAAAAGTTGTGACCCTCATTATAGAAAATTTACAAAATGTTTGGAGGCAAAAAGAAGAAAATAGCTATCACCCATAACCTCACCCCGAGGAGTACTCACCCATCGTTTGGGAATACATTCTTTGGGTGCTATTTTTCCACACGTAAGTATTTTTTTTTTTCTTAAGTAGAATCATGCTGTTTGGGAAGTTGCGTTTTTTTCACTCAATGTTTCATGAATATTTTTGCAGGTCATGAAATTTTTCCAGGTACAAATTCCAACGGGTAGGATAGTTCCATTAAGAAAGTAGACTCATGGCCGGGCGAGGTGGCTCACACCCGTAATCCCAGCACTTTGGGAGGCCGAGGAGGGCGGATCACCTGAGGTCAGGAGTTTGAGACCAGCCTGACCAACATGGAGAAACCCCATCTCTACTAAAAATACAAAATTAGCCGGGCGTGGTGGCGCGTGCCTGTAATCCCAGCTACTCGGGAGGCTGAGACAGGACAAGCACTTTAACCTGGGAGGCAGAGGTTGTGGTGAGCCGAGATCGTGCCATTGCACTCCACTCCAGCCTGGGCAACAAGAGCAAAACTCCGTCTCAAAAAAAAAAAAAAAAAAAACATAGACTCAGCCAGGTGCAGTGGCTGACGCCTGTAATCCCAACACTTTGGGAGACTGAGGCAGGCGGATCGCTTGAGCCCAGGAATTTGAGACCAGCCTGGGCAACATGGTGAAACCACAACTTCCACAAAAAACGCAAAATTTAGCTGGGCATGGTGAGGCACACCTGTAGTCCCAGCTACTCGGGAGGCTGAAGTTGGGGGATCGCTTGAGCACAGGTAGGTGGAGGCTGCACTGTGCTGTGATTGCACCATTGCACTCCAGCCTGGGTGACAGAGTGAGACCCTGTATCAAAAAAATAAAAATAAAAATAAAGAACATGTATGTAGCCGGGTGCGGTGGCTCATGCCTGTAATCCCAGCACTTTGGGAGGCCGAGGCGAGTGGATCACGAGGTCAGGAGATCAAGACCATCCTGGCTAACATGGTGAAACCCTGACTCTACTAAAAAATACAACAAAAATTAGCCGGGCATGGTGGTGTGCACCTGTAGTCCCAGCTACTCGGAAGGCTGAGGCAGGAGAATGGCGTGAATCCGGGAAGCGGAGCTTGTAGTGAGCCAAGATCGCGCCACTGCACTCCAGCCTGGACGAAAGAGCGAGACTCCATCTCAAAAAAAAAAAAAAAAGAACGTGTATGTAGACTCTGAAGCCAAACTACCTGAATTCATACTGGCATCTGCCACTTACTAGATAAGGGAAGTTGGACAAGTTACTTAACTTCTGAATGTGTCCGTTTCTTCACCAGTATAATTGGGATGATAGTATTTATAGCTATTACAAACAGTTGTTAGGAGAATTAGATGAGCTAATCTGTGTAAGGCATTTAGGATGGTTGCTAGCACGAAGCTAAAGTTTTGGTGGAATATGGGTTATAGCCTAGAAACATTACACATTGTTGCCTCTTATTATGTGTCCTTGTAATGGCCTGGAGTATTCCATTATATGGATGTTTCATAATATATCTGTCAATATCCTATTGTTAGGAATGTTTACCTTTTTCCAGTTTTCCCTATTAGAAAAAAAATATTGTGATGTACTTATATCTTTGCACATATGCGTGCTAAATTCCTAGGCATACAAAGTGATGTACTAAGGATGGTTCTAAACATTTCTAGAGCTTTTGACACATACTTGCTAAATTGCCCTTCAGAAAGCATAGCAATTTACTCTGCCACACAGTATATGAGTCACATGTTCCAGACCTCTCAGTCATCCTGATAGTACCATTCTCCCCTTCACAACTGCCACTTAGATGGGCGGGGCATGGTATATCATTGTTTTAATTTGCTTTTCTTTGAGGTTTCTGGTAAGATGGACCATTTTTCATACACTACCAGCCCTCGAGTATGTCTTTCATAAATTGTCTGTCTATGTCCTTTGCCCAGAGATTGTTCATCATCCATATTGATTTGCAAGTGCTCTTTATATAGCAAAGATATTAACCCTTTGCAGCAGAGGCATTGAAAGCATTTAATCTAGTTTGCCTTTTGCTGTCAATTTTATTTTCAGTGTTTTTTCTCCCCCCATGTGTCACTTTGTTTGCCTCAGATCCCAGCCAGCGGAGCCATAGTCTCCTCCCCCTCAGCATCTTCCCTGCCCAGCTCCACCAGCCTTGGGCCCTTTTAAGTCTGCAGCCTGGGGCAGTCTCTTTGATTTACTGTCCCCTACATAATGAAAAACCCCAGATTGGAAAGTGGTCTATCAGGTCTTTTCAGAAGTCTAAAACGACCCCCAAATCCACTGGGTTCCTACCCCTGCTGGCTGCCTCATAAGGTCACAGGTCATAGGTCATCACGCCCCAATGACCCCCAAAAAGGGATAACTCAAGCCCCCTGGTGATAACAGTTGATGCCAGCCAACTGGTTTGGCTGCTTGCTTCTCTAAATTTCCCTGATAATTTTTGGTGGAATGTAGATTATAGCCTAGGACTGCAAGAGGAAAAATAGTATTCAATTGAGGATAAAAGATAAGAGATGCCCCTTACTGAGCCCTGCTAAGTGCCAGCCGCTCTACATGCATTATCTCTGCAGCAGTCCCCACAAGCTAAGTGTCACCGTGCTCATTTCTTAAAAGTGGAAATGGAAGTTCAGAGAGGTTAAGTAACTTGCCCCAAGAAACCCAGCTCCTGAGGGTTGAAGCCAAGATTAAAATTTAGCTCGTCAGATTTCAAAACCTGTGTCCTCTTCCTCAGCCCCACTCACCGGGTTTAACCCTGGCTTTGCCACATGCTTGTTTTATGACACCAGAAAACCCCTTCACCGCACTAGTCCCCAGTTTGCTTTCATCTGGGGATCATAACAGCTTGCCTCCATACCATGCAGTATCAAGAAGAGAGCCAAGGTTTTTGGAAAACATGGACATGAAGACTCCATAACTTTAAAATGACAGTTTACCTTTGACAAAGGTACACATGGCACCTTCTTAGATGAATTCTCAGAATATAGCCATGAATTCACTTACAACCTTACAACCTGTATCAGTCATATATAGTCAGATATTTATATTTACAGGATGGATCGCCAACCCCCCTTCCCATTCCCACAAATAATTTTCACTTATTCAACAGATATTCACAGTTTTCCAGGTCCTGCGGGAGAGAAGACTGTGTCTGTGACCTCGAGGAGCTCACACTGATACACAGATGCACACACACACACACACACCCATGCATTCTCACCTCCATTTGAGTTTTCCTTTAGAGTGTCTTTTTTTTTTTTTTTTGAGACAGAGTCTCACTCTGTGGACCAGGCTAGAATGCAGTGGTGCGATCATAGCTCACTACAACCTCTGCCTCCCGGGTTCAAGCAATTCTCCTGTCTCAGCCTCCCAAGTATCTGGGACTATAGGTGAATGCCACCACGCCCAGCTAATTTTTGTGGTTTAATAGAGGGGGTTTCACCATATTGGTCAGTTTGGTCTCGAACTCCTGAACTCAGGTGATCCACCCGCTTCAGACTCCCAAAGTGCTGGGATTAGAGGCGTGAGCCACCGCGCCCCGCTAGCATATCTTTCTCTTCCATGGCTTGAAACCTCTTGACTCTACAAGGTCTTAGAGACACAGAATCCCTCGGTTCACATGAAACTGGGTCCCTAATGAACCCGGCCTTCCTGACACATGGCAAACCCGTGTTCAGCTGAGTCCCTGTACCTGGAGGTGCAGTCAGAGCAGGTGTGACCCTACCCTTCCAGAACATGGCAGCCAGTGGCCAAGTGCCATGGCTTATGCCTGTAACCCTAGCATTTAGGGAGTCCAAGGCATGCGGATCACCTGAGGTCAGGAGTTCAAGACCAGCCTGGCCAACATGGTGAAACCCCATCTCTACTAAAAATACAAAAGTTAGCTGGGTGTGGTGGCAGGCACCTGTAATCCCAGCTACTTGGGAGGCTGAGGCAGGAGAATCACTTGAACCCGGGAGGTGGAAGTTGTAATGAGCCAAGATCACACCATTGCACTCCAGCCTGAGGGACAGAGTGAGACTCCATCTCAAAACAACAACAACAACAAAAAAGAACGTGGCAGCCAGAGCCAACCCTACATTTGCCCTGCAGAGCCCATTCTGCAGACGCAACTCCAATATCCTTCAGGATCCAACTGCATCTGCCCAGCAAGTGAGACTGTTTTTTTCTTTGAAACCAACATTACCTGGGTCAATAAGGATAATCTCGAAAACAGGATGTTGAGCAAGAGAAGTTTCAGAATGATGCCTAAAGTACACTGTTACATAAACTGTAAAAACTGTTTATTTTAATATATATATGTGGTAAAATATATGGGCCAGGAGCAGTGGCTCATGCTTGTAATCCCAGCAATTTGAAGGCCAAAGCAGGAGGATTACTTTAGCCCAGGAGTTCAAAGCCAGCCTGGGCAACATAGCAAGACCCCGTCTCTACAAAAAATTTTAAAAACTAGCCAGGTATGGTGGTGTGTGCCTGTAGTCCCAGCTACTTGAGAGGCTGAGGAGGGAGGATCGCTTGAGCTGGGGAGGTGGTGGCTGCAGTGAGCTGTGTGCGTGCCACTGCACTCCAGCCTGGGCGGCAGAGACCTTGTCTCCAAAAAAAAAATTATAAAAGCATGTATATTCGTTTCCTATGGCTGCTGTAACAAATTCCTAAAAACCTGGCGACTAAAAATAACAAAAACTTATGCTCTCATGGTCTGGAGGTCAGAAGTCCTCAATTACTATCACGGGGCTGAAATCAAGGTGTCAGGTCAGCAGAGTGCGCTCTCTCTGGATGCTGCAGAAGAGAATCCCTCCCTTGCTTCTTCCAGCTTCTAGTGGCTGCTGCCGGCATTCCTAGACTTACGGCCACATCACCCAGTCTCTGCCTCCATGGCCACGTTACCTTCTCTTCCGTCTATGTCGAAGCTCCCTTTTCTTCCCTCTTATGATGACACTTGTGATTGCATTTAGGGGTCACCAAGAAAATCCAGGATAATCTCCCCATCTCGTGATCTGTAACTTAGTCACATCTGCAAAGACCCTTTTTCATTTGAAGGTAACAGTTACACGTTCCAGGGATTAAGACCTGATCTTTCTAGAGGCCATTATCCAGGCTACTACCAAATGTAGAGAAACGACAGATGCCACCTTAGGGAGTGTGCTTCCTTCCGGGGAGAGAAGAAAGGGACCGAGGCAGGGAAGGGGTACTCGAGGGTGTCGACTGTGTCCCTAAATAGTTAATGGTAAATATTTATTAAAATAAATAAATCACTTAAAATTTAAAAATTTAAGCCCTGCTTTCTCCTAGCTATGCAACCCTAGGCAATTTATTTCACATTTCGGGACCTTTATCTCCTCATCTGTCATATAAGGATGCCGATATCTACTTCATGGATTTGTATGAGAATTAAATAATATAATGAATGGAACATGCCTAACCCAGTGTCCAGCTCATTGTGAGTACTGAGTTGCCATTATGATTATTTTTTTAAGACAGAGTCTCACTCTTGTTGCCCAGGCTGGAGTGCAGTGGCATGATCATTGCTCACTGCAGCCTCTGTCTCCCGGACTCAAGGGATTCTCATGCTTCAGCCTCCAAAGTAGCTGGGATTACAGGTGTGTGACATCACACTTGGCTCATTTTTGTATTTTTGCTAGAGGCGGGGTTTTACCATGTTGGCCAGGCTGGTCTTTTTTTGAGACAGAGTCTCACTCTGTAGCCCAGGCTGGAATGCAGTGGCGCGATCTCAGCTCACTCAAACCTCCGCCTCTCGGGTTCAAGAGATTCTCTTGCCTCAACTTCCTGAGTAGCTGGGACTACAGGCATGCGCCACCATGCCCAGCTAATTTTTTATTCTTAGTAGAAATGGGGTTTCACTATGTTGGCCAGGCTGGTCTCGAACTCCTGACCTCAGGTGATCCACCCACCTCAGCCTCCCAAAGTGCTGAGATTACAGGAGTGAGCCACCGCGCCTGGCCAGGCTGGTCTAGAACTTCTGACCTCAAGTAATCTACCTGCCTTGGCCTCCCAAATTGCTGGGATTACAGTTGCGAGCCACCGCACCTGGCCCATCATTATCATCATTGTTGTTGCGGTTGCTACCTTTCTGAAAGTGAGGAGCATTTTCTACAATGCACCTGTGGGTACCAGCATGTGCATGTGGGTGCACACACACACACACACACACACACACGCAAGCGCACGACCCTTTCTGAGCGAGAGAAATAAGTTTTTCTGCTCCAAGCCCTGGTTTCTGAAACTCAGCATTGGTAGGGGGGTGGGTACTCAGGCGAGCTGGAGACTACAATGGTAGAAGCGGGGGGAGTCCTTTGCAAAGGTACTTTTTGATCTGCTGTAACTGCCACATAGAGAATTAGATGGAATTCATTTTTATGATGAAGGAATTAATGGTTATGGAGAGAATCGAGTTCAGGTGGAAGACTTGAATCCAAAGAAGGGAATAAAGCCTTGAAATTCAAATGAAAAATTATTATATAAGCATAAAGGAAACCTATTTTACACCTGTAAGACTAAATGTATAAATATGAACCAACTGCTCCCTCTGGGAAATGGGGATTGTGCTTTTAATTCACCTAGACAAATATGCAGTGCATTCTCACTTCCACCTATACATTTCAATGAAGACCGGGCACCCGCCAGGGGCTCCTGAGTACCCCTAGACTGGCCACATCCTTCCCCAGGCTAAGCACTTTCTGGCCCAGCAAAAGCCTCTCTGGCTTCCCCAGAACTCCCAGAAAGCAGGTGAGGCTCTCTAAAGCTGCAAAATCCTTGAGCAAGGTCATCTCCAAATCTGCCTCCTGGCAGTAACATTCTCTGATCCTACAGTCCCACACCCCCACCAGGACTCCCAAGGCAGGATCTAAAATCTCACAGTCATCAGAATGTTTCAGTTTCACTCAATCATTCAATCATTCATTCATTCAATAACACCGCTGAGCACCCACCATGCAGCAGTCTCTGTGCTCAGTGTTGAAGATCATCTGGTTTACAAAAGAGAAACTGATGCTGCAAGAGAAGAAACAGAAGCAAGAAAGAGCTGTGAAATCTAGGAGGCCTAAGCGAAAAATATCTTCCCGGCCAGGCGCGGTGGCTCACACCAGTAATCCCAGCTACTTGGGAGGCTGAAGCAGGAGAATCGCTTGAACGGGGGAGGCGGAGGTTGCAGTGAGCTGAGACTGCACCATTGGACTTCAGCCTGGGCAACAAGAATGTGACTCCATCTCAAAAAAAAAAAAAGAAGAAGAAGAAGAAGGAAAAGAAAAATCTCTTCCATGCTATCTGATAACTCTTTGACCTTGGACTCCTCTCTGAGCCTCCCTGAGTCTATTTCTTCCTCTGTAAAATAGAGATGCTGCTATCTCCTACTTGGGGTAGCTTTGAGATTAAGCAGGCTTACTGTCAATTGTGTGGCACAGAGTGGGCATTCAAAAATTCTAGTTATAAACGTGAGTGCCCAAGGTCAAAGAGGAACATAAGCATCCAACTTCAAGATCATTCGGCTCGTTACTGTGCACCATCTGTGTTCTTTCAGACACTGAACTCCGTCCCAGAATTGCAGAGATAAATACAAAAAAAAATCCCAGTGGCCAACTATCAAGGAAGTGGGAAACAAGGAAGCCAGCTTGCGTTGAGTGCCAACCAACTGTAGACCAACCATGATGCTAGGCGTTTTCCCCCAACTCATCCCTGCTCCTCAGGACAGTACAGATCACCATGTTTTCAGTTCTGTTGGAGCACTGTTCACCATGCATATATGGCCATGCACCCTCGTGGTGCTGCAAGGGACAAGTCTCCAGTTAACCTATGAGGAAACCTTAGCACATAGAGAGCAAGCCAAGGTTCAATGTGCTAGGATCATTCATTCATCCATTCATTCACCCAATGATGTTTATTGAGCATCTACTATGGTACATAGTATACAGCAATGAATACACAGAACAAGTACCCTTGTCCTTGTAGAGCTTCCATAAGCTTCTGCCAAGTCCATACACATATGCTTCTCCTGCATGTGGGAGAGGAAAGACCCCTCTGCATGGAGTGAACCGCGATAGAGGAGGGAACTCCCCAGGGAGAGAAGGAAGCAGGAGTCCTGCAAACCAAGCAGGAGACTTGCAAGCAAGAAAATTCAATTCCATCAGCTTCCTCTTCTCAACAAGCCAGTCTAAGGTGGAGTACAGGCAGCGTTTGATCTTTTCATCCTCATTCCCATCCTGCCTCAGCCCTGACAAAGCCTGGGGGCCTGGAGGGAACGTTCACCTGGGCTTGTGGGTTTCCCTGGAACTTGTGCACAGCCCGGAGCTCCAGGCCGGCCAGTGCTGGGCTCACCACATCCCTTTGATTGTTTAATGAAAGTGCTTTGAAGGTCCCACAGATGCTCCGCCGTGATAAGGTAATTGTCCAAGGGCAATGTCTACAACCCATTAATGCTGGACTTGGTGCAAATTGAACTTGGAGAAGGTGCCTCGGCACCGTCTGACACTTGGTCTTTTGTTCCAGCAACTGGGAGTTTGGGAGGAGGCTTTCCTCCCGAGGCTTCCAAACGGTGCCAAGAGAGAGAAATTCCTGTTACACACGCCCTACCTCACATCTCTGCACGAGCATATGCACTCGTGTGTACACACATGCCCACATGCACATAAGTATATACGTAGCTGCACTCATACTCTCTTGTGTACAGGCTCTTGTATACTCTTATATAGGTGCACACATGCTCTCAACCTCACATATTCATATGAACGTATCCCAATATACCTTCATCCCAATCCATTATCTTTAAACCACTGGGACCAGACTGGGGCGGGCTGGCGGGGGAGGAGGGGCATTCTTTTCCTCCTGGGAAGGTTCTTCTTCCACTTCGGAAATGGAAAGGAAAGAGGGATTACCAGGCACGGGCAGAAAGGAAAAGGCTTTTACGGATATCAGGGATCACTCTGTAAAGATGGCTTCAACCGCATCTCTGAAAGCCAGTAGAAAAGCGTTAATAGGAGACGAAAGTGCAGAGAGGAGAAGGAAGAGAAGTGGGAGAAGCACCTTGGCACGTCCTGGGTCTCTCTCTAAGCTTCAGCCTTGCTTGTCTTTATTTCCAGAAACTCGAGAGGTAAAAGGCTCCCAGGACCAGCCTGAGAAGGGGATGAAGGGAGAAATGGAGGAAAAGAAAGCAGAGAGGAGGAGAAAAGGAGGGAGGAGAAGAAGAGAAGGAGAAAATGAGGAGACATAAGAAACACGGAGGAGAAGGAAGAATGGAGGAAGGAGAAAGAGGGAGAGGGAGAAGAGGAGGATGAGGAGGCGAGGAAGGAAAACACGAGGAAGAGAAAGAAAAGAGGTGAAGAGGGGCCAGCCATGGTGCCCCACGCCTGTAATCCCAGTACTTTGGGAGGCTGAGGTGGGTGGATCACCTGAGGGCAGGAGTTCGAGACCAGCCTGGCCAACAATGGTGAAACCCCATCTCTACTAAAAATCCAAAAATTAGCCAGGTGTGGTGGCAGGTCCCTGTAATCCCAGCTACTCGGGAGGCTGAGGTGGGAAAATTGCTTGAACCCGGAAGGCAGAGGCTGCAGTGAGCCAAGATCATGCCACTGCGCTTCAGCCTGGGTGACGGAGTGAGACCCTGTCTCAAAAAAAAAAAAAGAGGTGAAGAGGAGGAGGAGGCGAAGGAAGAGGAAGAGGAAGAGGAAGAAAAAAATAGAGAAAGAGAAAATAGAAAAGGAAGGGAAGGAAGAGGAAGAGAAAGGACAAAGGAAGAGAGGAAGAGGAGGAGAAGGAGAGGAAGGAAGAACAGGAAGAAAGAAGGGAGGAGGCTCACTCGAGAGCCCACTTAGCAGTAGGCCTGAGAGAAACCTGGTTATTACTGTTGTTGTATCTTTACTGATGTTGTTCTCATCCAGTTCTTGAGAACCGGAGTCCAGTGCACACTATTCCATTTATCCGGGGAAAATGAAAATGTCAAGCAAGCTATCAACTTTCCTTTTCGTTTCTATTCAGGTTTGGGCAGATTATTTCAAGGTCACCCCTAGAAGAGTGCCACTTCTTAAAAGAAAAGCATAATAATAAAAGGTCGGTGCCTCTTGGAAATGTAGCACTGAGGAATTCCAGCCTCCGAAACCTGGAAGGAGACTCCTGAGAGTCCTTTGTTCCTAGATGTTCAGTTTCCCTCTCCACCCCCACGCCCACCCCCTCCTCTCTCATCAAACATTTGAAGGCTGAATAATTCCATTTGTTGATGTCTTTGGCCTCCTCTAGCAGAGCAGAGCAGGCCGGAGCCTCTGAAAATGCAAAGGCCCCCAATGAAATCAAAACCCCTGGTTTTCAAGGTGGATTTATCACCCTTTAAAGGAGTATTTATTGGGTAATCACTTTCCAAAAGTGCTCATGACACAGAGGACTGAAATAAAGAGCGTCCTCTCCCTTGGGCTGGGGGAAGAGGCTGTTGGCTACTTGGGTGCAGGGAGGAGAGAGCCCCTTTGTGACCTAAGTCTTGGGAGGAAGCAGCCAGAGACAGGCCAAGTTTCCCCAGCTGAACTCAAGCTGGGGTCTTGCTTCTGTACCTTGGGCCTACTTATTTCTCTCCCATTTCCAAACCCAAACTGGGTTTGGAAGATGCCACTTGGAAACTTGGGAAGAAGAATTCCTATTAGCATTGTTGTTGCCCTTAAGACAAGCGAAAAGGAGGAATGCAGAGAGTTCAGACCAGACGGGGTGAGCTAGAGACAGGAGACAATCACCCAAACCAGATCACACTGAGATGGGAATGATTCCTGGGGGATTAGTGGGCTGGGCTGGGCCCGGAGATGCACCCCCAGACCAAGCAGAGAAGGAGGATCTCTTCCCCAAGGTCTTCAGCCAACCTCATCTGGACCAAAGGATCTTCCCAGGGATTCAGGTCTGCGTTACAGCCCAGAGAGCAATGGAGGCCCATACATACCTCAGGAAACCATGGAGATGAGGGAGGCGGTGACAAGACAGACAGTCCCAGAGAAAAGCCACTGGGGTGAAGCCAGAAAGGCAAGGAGGAAAAGAGAAAGAGACCAAAAGAACAAAACAGATGGAGGAGACCATAAGATAGACTGAGGGGGACAGAGAGACAGGAAAAATGCTTGTGTGTGAGAGAGAGACAGAGAGAAAGAGGGTGAAAGAGGGTGAGGAGAGAGAGGGACAGAAAGAGGGGGTCAAGGACTAAAGGAAAACTTTCTGGAACAAGTCTGGCCCAGCCCACACACTCAGAAGCCCTCACAGCCTCCCAGCAGCAACTGGAGGTCTTAGGCATTGATTAAGCCTGCATGGGGGTGACTTTTTCTAGACAAGGGGGTAAGCAAAGGGAAACGAGAGGAGGGGACATTGCTCTCCCCCACCCCCAGCCACAGTTCCCAGGTGAACCCCCCTTTCCCCTGCTGGATGTGAAATCGCCATTTCACCCCGCCACACTCCTTAATTGTTGCAAAAATCATTTGTGAAATTGGTCTCCAACAGGCAAGAACAGCCACGCTCATTCCAACAGACAACCCCCCCCCCAACCCTTCCCTCTGCAGGGGCCCATGGAATCCTGGAGCTGCAGAAACGCTGGGGGCCAGGGTCGCTACTGGACCTGCTACTGTGAGTCTTTTGCAGGGAGGGCGAGGTGGCCCCAATGCAGGACTCCTGAGGTTCTGAGGGTCCCTGGCAGCAGAAGTGTCCAGCTATGCACTCGCCCCACTCAGCTCAAGATGCTACATGAGCACTGACCGGAAGAGAGGGAGCCTCCCACCCTCGGCACACCATGGAAGTCTTTTCTCACTCGAGAATTGACCTAAACACACACTCACACATTCCTGACGCGTGCTTACAGCCATACCAAGGCAACCTGGAGGTGACCTCAAAGCAGAAATACAGACATGGACCCTCACTTAGAAACACACATTTACTCAAACTGACCCCAAACTGACCTACACACAAAACCCACCTGCACCTTGACACACAGACCCAGGCACAGGCCTATATTCACACACAAGCACACTGGCCCATTCCACAAATACAGGGAAGAAGTGCCTTGAATCCTTCCAGGCAAAGAGGACAACTAGTGACGAATGAATGGATGAATATGCAATATACCTAATATATATGTGTATGTGTTATATGTGTGTATGCATAAGTGTATATGATACAAATACATGTATATATACACACAGAATATATATCCACCTATGGAGGTCAAAGCAGGCCAGGTCCCCAGCAAGGCTGGTGATGTAAGGGGGTTGCCATCTTCCCTGGGCACACATGCTATGGCTTGAAGCTTGATCTCCCAATCTCTCCTGGGGGAGGGCCCCACAACTTGGGCCAGGCAAAGTACCCCAGTGTCCCCCTTCCAATTCGAAAGCTACTTGGCATCTCTCTTCTCAATTAGAGAGAGTGTGAGCTTAACAAGTTTTTCATCAGGGCCCCCATTCCCAGAGGGCCCCCCCAAATCTGATGAGTCCCTTGTGCTAGGAGAGTGGGGAGAGGAGGGAGATCTGTCACATGCTGAGAGGGGCAAAGGTCACAGGTGAGGCAAAGGGGAGGGATGGGGACACCCTGGGGCCAGCCAGCGGTGAGCCCCCCAGGCTAAAACAAGGCTGACCCCACTGCCGAGAGAGGGCGGGCAGGGGGCGAGATTGAGGGCTGGGTTCATTTTATTGTATTTTGCCTCCAGCGTGGGGCCAGAGACGCTCTTTCCCCGGGGAGACAAAAGGCCTCTAGTTGTGGCGTCCTGCCCCGCTGGGAGGGCGTTTCGCCCCCAGGACTCTGTGTCCCGAGGTTGAGGCTACTGGTCACCCTGGCTTCAGAAAGCGAAGAATTCAGGAATCTCTGATCACCCCACCCTGACTCTCGATCATTCAATTGGGGCGTCCCCTCTAACCCACCAGCAAGGAGCTCAGAGCTGTACCAAGTCTTGACGGGCTCCCTCCCTCCCATTTCCCACCTCTTTGGGACCCCAGATCCTCACACCAGCACCAACTCCCTGTAAACCCAACTGCCTGCTGGAAAGGAGTTATGGGCCCGGCCTGGGGGCCTGAGGAGGACGGCGGCGGCTGGAGATGTCTGCACGGGGCGGAGCTGAAAGGGGAGGAAGAGACTTGTCCCTAACACTTGGCAGACCCACTTTGCCAAGCCTCGGAACCAGATACGGTTACTGGGGGCTTCTCAGAGCGGCGGGAAGGTAGAGTAAGAACCGGACACTGGGGCTCTGACATTACACAGAAAAAGTCAGAATTCCTCCCTTCAAGTCACCTTAGGCCGGTTCCCGGGGAGCCTCACTGGAGGAATTTCAGAGGGTGTAAGACGAGGAAGAAGATGAGAAATAGGGCGCACTCTGCCCCTGGGAGGCCAGAGAAAAGGCGAGACTCCAGAGAGGCGCCGGACCGGAGGCACACATTCCCATACAGCCGGGACTCCGAGAGCAGCCGTGAGCGACCTGGGGGCCGGGGACTCGGCGGATCCAGCCCATTCATCAAAGGAAGGCACTGGGACAAAGTTGGCCCCCTCCCCTTCTCCCTCAGCCCCCAACTCGCCGGGATCCGCTCCCTCTGTTTTCACGGCGGTTCAAATTCTCCCCCAAAACGAGGTCGAGCCGGGGATTAGAAAAGAGGGAAAAAAATATTCGTTGGCGATTTCTTTTCGTTATTGGTCCTCCGCTCCCTTGTGCCCTGGCCCCCTTCCCTCCTCATGAATAAAAGAAAAGTCCGAACCTATCAGATCGCGTTCACTACCTCCTCCTCCTCCTCCTCCTCCTCCTCCTCGTACTTCGGTGAACACTTTTGCACAACTTACCCAGCTGATCACTCGCGCCCCCTCGCTTTTCCATTTCTCTTTCCCCAACCCCGTCACCCCCTGTCGCCTCCGTCCAGCCCCGAAACCCGAGGAGGCTCCTTCTTCCGTCTGTCCCCAGGTCTCCTAGGGGACGGGGGTGTGAAAGCCGGTGTGGAGGGAGAAGCGAGTGTGGTCCGGAGAAAGAAGGCGTGGAGAAGAGGGAAGGAGCTAGAGCAAGAGAATAAATATATAAATAAATACGAGAACGAAATCCACTCCGCAGTCTCCGGGCTTGGAAACTTTGGCCCCAAGCGCGAGAGCGCGAGAGCGCGGCGCTCGCCACTCCGAGGCTGCCGGCCCCGAGTCCGGCCGCGTTCCCCCAGTCCCCCTCCGCCGCCAGGCCTCGTCTCCGGGTTCTGCCAGGCGCATCAGTCCGCACAACTTCTGGCCGAGCCCAGCCGGCAGAGGCGGACTTGGGGTTGGAGTGTTTGTTTGTTTGAACTTCCTTGTCGTCGCCACCTTCCCTCCCCCCAACCTCCGCCCCCACCTCACCCCCCTCCCGAGCTTCTGGACGCGTTTGACTGCAGCCAGGGGTGGGGGGTGGGGGTAGGGAGTGTGTGTGGAGGGGAGGGAGAAGAGGTTAAAAAAAAGAAGACGAAGAAGACGGAAAGAAAGAGATCGCAGCAGGGGTGAAGGGAGCGGACGGGAAGCGATTTTTGCCGACTTTGGATTCGTCCGCGGCGTGCGCAAGAATGGCGGCCCTTCCCGGCACGGTACCGAGAATGATGCGGCCGGCTCCGGGGCAGAACTACCCCCGCACGGGATTCCCTTTGGAAGGTAAGAACGCCCAGGCTGGCCTCGCCGCGACTCCGCCGCCCGGAACTCGGGGTCCTTGGAGAGGCTGCGGTCTCCAGGGGACGGTGGCGGCGCCGGCGATAGCAGAGGGATCCGGTTCTCTTCTGGGTCCCAGTCCGGGCGCGGAACCCAGGAAGTTTCTGGAACCCATACTTGTCCGCTTCTGCGTGGGTTTCACTGACCGGTGGCCTTCGTTTCTCAGGTCGAGAGCTGCCGGCCTTTACCCGCAGGGCTGAAATTCTGGTAGATTTAGACTCCTAGTAAATATCAGGTCCTGGTGAATTTCAGCTCTTTCCACTATTTCCAGACACTTCTTCCCTGACAGTTTCTCGGCTCTCCAGGCTCGCTGGCTGCCAGCTTTCTAGTTTTGAATTATTTTTTCCACCCCTGGGATTGGTCTTACAGTCCCTTTTATTTCGAACCACCTACCATGGGTGATACTTTTATATGCCTCAACTACCACGGCTATCCATTTCTTCCGAAGCCACATTCAAACACTCCTGCTTTTCCGCCTGGAAACAAACTAATTGGAAATAATAATTAGTAATGATTTTCCCCCTAAAACTTTTTACTCGGGCTTCCGCACTCTGGAAATCTCCCGGGAGAGAACCTCTAAACGGCGAGGTTTAGAGAACATCTAAACGGCGAGAGGGGCACGGCAATGTCCAAACGAGGAGAAAGAGCTGATTTTGTAAAGCGTCCTTCCTAAACATCCAGCGCCCGCCCGGGGAGACCTGAGAGGACGGGCGGCGGCGAACCGGGTCCAGGCTGGAGAAAAGGCTGGGAGCGCACGGCGGAGAGACCCGCTCCTGTGTTTTTGTTCTGTTTTCTTTTTAAACTAATGGAAGGCCTCAACCTGTCACTGAGGGATCATTTGGCTTCTGAGGGTAGGTAGCCTAGGGTGTCACAGAGAAGTCGTTAGAAATATGTGCGACTTTTTTTTTTTTTAAATTACTCTTCCTGTAATCGTATGAGTCCCTGGCGCGTGAGGAAGGGGAGAGAAGGCAGGGAGGGGGTGGGCGGGCTGGCAGCCTGCGATCCGGGAGGAGCTCCCTTGGGCAGCGAGACGGCGCCGGGTCCCTGAATTAGACAGAGGCGAAGAGAGCGGCTTCGTGATCAAGTGCGCGCCGGCAGCCACGCAGGCAGGAGAGCGCGCAAACCCGGGGATTTGCAGTAGCACTCTCCTGTAGCGAATGCAAGTAAAACAGGCGGCTGAGGACGCGCGGCGGATTAGAACAATATTTGCCCAACATGACGCAGAATACTGAGGAGGGCCGAGTGCCGGTCGCTAAAGAGGCTCTTGAATATAAAGTTGGGCCCTCGAGAGCTCTTGAGCACTAATGGCATATCCCGCCACGGAGACCGAGTGACTCTGACTTTGCGACGCACGATTTCTGATTAAATCCGAGGGTGGCTTCAGACACCAACTTTTACAAAGAGAGGTGGGGGGACCGGGAGAGCGAGGGAGGGGGCGGTAGGAACGGCCCAGCAGCGGAGCCTCTTCTCGCCTCTTCCCTTTCAATTACAGTCAGCTCCCTCCACTCCCGCGGCTGTGAAATCGTTCTAATCTTCCAGATCTCCGCAGCCGCTGAGTCCCCAAATTGGGGGGATCGAGGCCGGATTAGTGCGCTGGGTGTCCCCCCAATCTTCTGTGAGGAAATTGTGTAGACTTTGCATTAAGGCGACCAGGGCGTTCTCCCCTCCCCAGCACACACGAGGGATGCTTGTCTTCCCGGTTCCCAAAGTCACCCCCACCCGGGGGAACTGTGTCCCATCTGCCTACCAGCCTCGCAGAGCCTGCAGGCACGGTTCATGGATTTGTGAGGCTAAGTCAACTATTTAATTTAGGAGCTTTGGGGCAGTGGTGTCCTAAAATTGTCCCAAAACGAAATTAGGACTTCGAGGGTGGTTAGAAGCAAGGGGAGTCACCCAAGGGACAGCCAGGTGCCCTTGGAGGCAGCAGCCAACGGCATATGTCACCCATCCTTCGGCTGTGCCTCAGCTGTTCCCTGGGACAGTTCCACTGCTCTAGCCAGAGGCGTAAATGTAGTAATCAGCCAGGCCTCTCCAGCCCCCAACAAACTGGATCATTCATGACTACCAGGAGTGTAGAACTGAGCAGATGAGCCAAATCACACCCGTTATTGGCCTCTCCAAGACGCAGGCAGGCCTGCAGCCCAAGCTTCGGCCTGAGGGACAGAGAGTCATTGGTCCCAAGATCTCTAAGGCTCTACCAGCCTGGTGGCTCTGTGGTCTCACCTTTGTCTCTCTCCCTCCCCTTCTTAGCAGCATTCGAATCCCCCAGGTGTGTCCTCATCCCTCGTAGTGTGGCAGGAGTTGGGGGACACAGCATCTGGGGAGACTCTTGCAGCCGTGACTACTCTATCCATCTCTGCGGGAGATTTCCTATATTTATGACAGTTGTTTCTCAAACTACCCACCTACTGAAGCCCCAGCGTGAGGACCACCGGGATCGCTGGCTGAGGTCTTGGGGCTCAAACGAACAAAACTACAGTCAGGGAGTGCACTCAGTGTCTGCTTTCCATCCTCACCCTGCACCTCTCTCCTTCTGCATCTCCCCTCCCTTCTCCAGTGTCCACCCCGCTTGGCCAAGGCCGGGTCAATCAGCTGGGAGGGGTCTTCATCAATGGGCGACCCCTGCCTAACCACATCCGCCACAAGATAGTGGAGATGGCCCACCATGGCATCCGGCCCTGTGTCATCTCCCGACAGCTGCGTGTCTCCCACGGCTGCGTCTCCAAGATTCTCTGCCGCTACCAGGAGACTGGGTCCATCCGGCCTGGGGCCATCGGCGGCAGCAAGCCCAGAGTGAGTGTCTTTGCCACAGAGGCTGGCAGCTGGCTTCCTATGGTCAGGGGCTCCTGGTTGTGGCCCCTCTTACTACCTCGCGGCACCAGGCTGTAGGAAAGTACAGCTGGAGGGTGTCTGCTACTCCCAGATATCCTCCCATTGTTTTCCTATTATTTGAATTTCTCAGAGATGGAGCTAAGTGAGGTCTAGGTTGTCCAAGACCTTGAGGCCAGTGAGCCATTCCTGGACTGTCCCCACATTTGCCTCAACCCCTGTCACCTTCCAAGACCAGAAGACATCTTCTCTAAGTCTTTCATGAGATAATAATGGGGACCCTGGGGGTCCTAATTAGAGTTCTTTATTGCCTATCCATGTCCCACCCCGCCCCACCTGGCCAGACCCCCAGCTGCCTTTCTGGGAGCCAAGAACCGGTTTCTTGAAAGGATAAAGCCAATCTCTTGGGGGATGGGGGGACACATGGTAACCAGAACCACCAGCCTGGTCTGGGGCTCTTAAGAGGTGATATTAAAAGTATTTCCCTCCCCCCATCCCATCTTTCCACTCCTACTCTCCCACCTCCACCTCTGAAGCAGGTGGCGACTCCGGATATAGAGAAAAAGATTGAGGAGTACAAGAGGGAAAACCCGGGCATGTTCAGCTGGGAGATCCGGGACAGGCTGCTGAAGGACGGGCACTGTGACCGAAGCACGGTGCCCTCAGGTGAGAAGGCAGCTGAGCTGGCAGAGCTGGCCCAGAGTGTGGCCAGGCCTCCAGTGTGGAGGGCTGGAGGTGGGAGAGAGGGGAGGGGAGATGATGGTTGACTGGGAACTTACTGAGAAGTTGGGAGGAAAGGAGTACAGAAAGGCAGAGTTAAGGCATAGGAGTAAATGAAAACAGAATGGAATAAGATGGAAAGAAGGAATGGGGAAAGAAAAAAGTTAAGAAAGAAGAGAGAGAAAGAAGAAAGGGAGGAAGAAGGAAGGAAGGCAGGAAGGAAGGAAGAAAGGAAGGAAGAAAGGAACGAGGGAAAGCAGGCAGGCAGGCAGGCGGGCAGGCAGGAATGGGCAAAAAGTTAACCTAGAAATTTGGATGATAAGAGAGTCCCCCTGGAGGCTTTTCCGGAGAAAACGGCTTCAATAGATGGATCTGTCCTAGGAGGGTGGATGCCCATGGGCTTCCCTGGACCACCGTCTCAGAGTTATCATTTCTGCTGTCGCCAACGCCAGCCATTTGAGTCCTAGATTTGGAGGTCCCAAACCATACTGCCTGTGAGAGAGAAAGTGATCTGGTGTGTGTGTGTGTGTGTGTGTGTGTGTGTGTGTGTGTTTGTACATGTACATTCAGGCATGCAGGGCCAGAATGCACACCTGAGTGTGGGAGTGGCAGCAGGAGCTGGAGAGACTCCAGGGAGGCCCTGGGACCTCTCGGGGTGTGGGTGGAAGTGCACCTAGGCAGATGTTAGTGTAAGGCACAAATGCATGCAAGCATCTGCATAGGAATGCACAGTCTAACCACCCTGTGAATGCCCCGGGTGTGAGTCAGGCTTCTCCAAGTGGATGCTGGTTATGGAGTGCGTGTCAATGCCTAAATGTCTGTGTGTGGAAGAGGGATGAATGGATATCTGTAAGGAAGCAGGGGTCTTCCTGACTTTCTCCCAGGGGCCCAGGCCACCGCTCGCTCCTCTGCTCCAACAACTTATACTTGCTCTTTTGCCTTTGAATTTCTGAGGTTTAGTGAGTTCGATTAGCCGCGTGCTCAGAATCAAGTTCGGGAAGAAAGAGGAGGAGGATGAAGCGGACAAGAAGGAGGACGACGGCGAAAAGAAGGCCAAACACAGCATCGACGGCATCCTGGGCGACAAAGGTAGGGAACTTCCCTGGGCTGCGAGGCCCCAGCCCGGGTTTTCCCACGCTGCGGTGTGCGGGCCGGTGGTTCGCTCCCGCCGCCGGAGCAGGCGACCAGAACTCCAGCGGGGAAACTCTCAGGCTGCGGGGCAGCTGGGAGCCGCTCAGGCTTTGCCGACAGCGCCCCCTCGGTGCGCACCCCAGGTGCCGGCTAGATGCGAAGCCCGCGCCTTCTTTGCGCTATGGAGGCCGGGCGCGGACGGCCTGTGAGTCCCAGGAGAGCCCGGCTGCGGGGCCGCGCGCCTGGTCTACCCCAGTACTGCGGGGAGTGCGTCCTCCTGGGCTGGCGTTTTGGCTGCTACTCTCGGCGTCGATCAATTTTTATAGGAAACTTGGGCAAGGGGGCGGGGGACGGGAGGGAGGGAGCGAGGAAGGAGGAGCCGGCCCGCGGCTCCCTAAATGAATTTGTTAACCAGACCCGCACACGCTCTCTAAACGGTCCCTTGAAACCCCGCCTGACAGTTGACTGACCGCTGCAATCAATAAAAATTAGCCAGGGCCGCCGCCTGACTCAGCCCCGCGTTGCCAGGGCGGACTGGGGGACAGAGAGTGCCTTCCTCTGTGGCGTGCGCCGGCGGGGCTGGGAGTGGAGGCCAAGTTCTCAGATGCCCAGGGTCGGAGGATCGCAGTGGGGGAGAGACTCAGGCTCCACACACCCTCTCCCCATTCTTAGCACGGCTTCCGCGGGCAGGCTGGAGTCTGAGCCTTGCGTCATGCTTTTTCTCAGGATCAGCTAAGGAGGGCGTTTAGTTTTCAAGCGCCCGCAAGCCCGGGAAAGGGGATTGTGCTTTTGTTTCTTGATGGAAGGAAGTTTCGAGAGAAAGAGGAGAAAGTTCTTCCTCATTACCGCCTCCCCTTCCTCATTGCCCTCATAATTCCCCTCCTAAGTCTCTTTAAGACTTGGTAAGTGCACGTTAAGGGGCGACAGGGGGAGAAACAGAAATGGAAGACCCAGAGTCACAAAGACTGACAGTTAAAAGAAAAGGCCCCAAACACACGCGGGGAGGCGGGCAGGCTGAGGGAATCGGAAAGACAGTGGCCATGGGAACCCGCAGACTGATGGCTTTGGAAAAAGTGGCGAGTGCCCTGGAACCTGAAAGCTTGCAAAGAGCCCGTGTTGTTTCAGTCTCCCTTCAGAGGTTTTTCCCAGCACCCCTCTCCTCACTCCTAGCCCAGGTCTCTCTCCAGTTCTCAGAAGACCCTCCCAACCTTGAAGATGAACTTCACAGACAAAGCCGGCTCACTAAGACAACTCCCATCTACGCCCAGCCCCCATAGGCGTGGTCCGAGGAGGAAGGATGGGGGGCCAGGCAGCGGCCTGGAGCGAAGGGAAGGGGTGGGCTATTGACACACAGGGCCCCTAGTGATGCCGCAGTCCTGCCCGGGACAAAAGGGAGAGGGAAGAAAGGGAGCGAGCTGTGCCGGGTGCCCTGCTGTGCCCGGCCCGCCGAGGGGCCACGGGTCTGCGGCGGGAGGCAGCCCTGCACTGCCAAGCGGTCCTTGGCTAGGCCAGTCGGCCCAGAGCCCTGGGACACCTGCCGGGGGACCAAGTCCTTATTTCAGTTGTTCCCATTGGAAGGAGACTAGATGGACTTTTGTGGGCTGTGGAGGGGAGGCATAGAACTTGAGTAATCTTTCCTGGACAAATAATCTTTCCTGCACAACAGACAACTCTTCTGAGAGTTATCCCAGGGAGAAGCAGAGGAGGTTTGGTTTTCCTTGGAGAGACTTTAAGTGTGTTTGCATGCAGGGAGTATATCCAGTTCAATCTGCGAGGAAGCACAAATAGGTAAATTTCCTCTGAGAAAAAAGGGAAGGGAAGGGAAGGAAAGGAAGAGGATGGAAAGATCGTGCGGTTTGGAGGATTCCTCTGATTCCAGGGAATGCGGGGCGTTCCATGCTGGCCTGGGCTCACCACACCAGCTAACAAGCCACTTCGCTGGATAGAGGTTTTCCCTGCAGCAGAACCAGGAAGAACCACGTCTCCAAGGGTTTAAAGTGGAGCCTGTGCCAGATGAGGGAGGCTGAGAACACAGGTGCTAAGTCTAGAGGAGCTGAAGAAATGAAATGATCTTATGCAGTGAGCCTGGTCTCCAGAAAGTCCCTCAGTTTTTGCATGACGGTGGGTGCGCTGGGTACGCTGATTGTGCATTGGATGGCTGTGTAAGCGCAAGCATCCCTTGGTGTGACTGTTTACCCACGGGCCTTCGGATCTGAATGCTGTAGGCCATATATCTGTGCAAATGGGATTCAGCATAGGTGTGCAGGGAGCGTGTAGATGGGTGTGAATGGGCAATATGATGGTGCAGACGAGACAGGGCCATCTATCCATCTGTGAGCAAATTGTATCCGTTTCCTATTTGAGTTCCTGGGCCGGTCGGCAGGCACCCCTGTGAATCCCTCATCTCTCTCCCAGGCCCCAGACATCAGTTTCATGGCCAAGTTAAAGGTGAAAAGACCGTCCAATCTCCATCCGAGTCATCCAGGTAGGGAGAGGCAGAGATGCCCCATGGCCAGAGCAGGGGGAGTTGTGCACACCCGCAACTTTGTTTTGGCTTCTTGCTCTTGAAAAATGCTTTGTCTGGGGGAGTTGCCCCTCTCGTGGCAGGGAGCCACCAAAGAAGGGGTTTAAGAGCTCTCCTCTTTAAGCACTAAAGAGAGATCCCTCCCTGAGTCCGTTTTTTCCTATCGTCCGCTTGGCATTTAATAATGTTAAGACTTATTAGAGCTGGTAATGAAAACTGGGACTGCTGAATAGGAAACTGTGTTGGAGAGGGGTGTAATAGCTTCCAGGCATGGTAAGAAACTATTTATCCGCAATCAGTTCTCACTCTCAGAGTTTGAAGCACAAACGTTAAGTTGAAGGGTTTTAAAGCAGATTAAATTGAGCTTTTATTTCTGTGCACTTTCATCTCTGAACAGCTCACTCCTGCTCCCCTTGGGCTGATATTCATGAGGCTGTTCATATTTTTTTTTTTTTTTTTTTTGCTCTTATCCTTGTTAAGACTGAGTTATTAGGATTGTTGGTTGTGAGTATTCTCAGACCGTTGTCTATAGGTGCTTGCCCCAGCCAAGCTCGGCTCACCTGGAGAGGGAAGTGGACAGTTCCTTGCCCCCAGGCACTTAGACTCCCTCCTCTTCACCCCTTTCTCCGAGGATCAGGGGATAGACAGGCCAGGGACCCAACAGGGAGGGGATTTGAGGAGAGAAGAGAAAGGAAAAGATTTTCACAGAATCTGAGCTCAGGGAGATTCTTGTGGGGAATTTGACAGGGGTTTGCAATGGGTCAAACCGTTCCTCAGTGGGAGCTGAGAGAGTGAGTGTGAAGAAATAAGCAATAATATAAACAATAATAACAGCAGTGACAAACAATAAGAACACCAAAGCCGCATGCATCTGATAGTGCACCAGTTTAAGCCAAAACTGACCGGATCGGACCAGGGGCTCCACTTTGTTCTCTAGGATGGAAAGGCCAATGAGGTTACAATTAATATGAAATATAGGGAAAAGTTACAAGATTAGAAAAAAGAAATAGTAGTAGTGGAGGCAGCATTTTTCTCCGGGGGACGGGGCGGGGGGAATCCTGGGGGTGTCAAAGTCCAGGTGGAGAATTTGCAGACTTCCTGGGTGTGAAAGACCATCTCAGGTGGGGGGAGGGTTGGCGAGGACAGCGAGTGAGGCAGATTTGTTTCTCTTTGCATTTTTCCTTTATTTATTTTTAAGGCCGCAAACTTACAGGTGTGGAGTGGGAAATGACGGGGAAGGATTGGAAAGGAGGGGAGAGCCCGGAGTGTCGGTTTTAGACACTTGTAAAAGGAGGTGGGAAACAATTTAATTTGGCAGCAGCGATAGCTGCTAATGCGGTTTTCGGTCGTTTGCTACACTGGAGGAAGCTGTTTTGATTGTGTGTACAAGGACCTGCCAAATTTAATTAGGCTCCGGGGGAGCGAGTGAATAGGGGAAGGGGGGCACGGCTCCCCTCAGCCCACACCATTTTTTCGGCTTCACACCTGGAAGGGACATTGTTTACCGGATCTTCGAGAACCAGGAAGGGGCGGGGGCGGAGAGGGACAGGAGCCTTGGAAGAGGGGGCGAGGGAGGGGACGACGATAGTCCATTTATCACGAAACAATCTGCATTGATTTAAACCAACAAGTTCCCTCCTCTGTAAATGTGTGTTTAGAGAAAGGTAATTGACACTCCACCAAATCAAAGGATTACCCCGGGTTGGCAATCTAATCAAACAGAGTCCAGGCGGGATTTGAAGCTGTTCATAGTGGGATCAGCTTCGCATAATGGGGGCTCGGAAGAAGACGGGAGGGTGTCAGGCAATTCCCGGCTTTAGGCAGCGCTCGGCGGTGGATATCCAGTGCGACCAGAGGGAGAGAGGGAGGGGGCGCGGGAGGGGCGCGCCGGGCCGGGGGCTGGGGGGGATGGGGCGAGCGGAGAGGGGCGAGCGGAGCTGGAAACGTCCCGGCGGAGGGGGCTCCCGGCGAGGGGCCGAGCCCACACTGGGCTGACAAGGCTCCCCTTTTCTTCCCTCCATCCCCCCAACCGAAGAAGAGAGAGGGGGAGGCTGGAGCGGAGACTAACGAGAAACAACAATGAGGAGATAAGTATTACAAAGGCAAACACTGGCGCTCGCGCGCTCGCAGCCCCAGAACCCGCGGTAAATAAACAAAGTCTGTAAACTGTTTGCTAGATAAACTCGTGCCTAAATCGAGTGTGACGGGCAAGGAGAGAAGAGACAGAAGGAGATAAGGTTGGAGGGGGATGAACGAGCATAATCTAACAGAAGACATTTAGAAAACAAACTTTAAACAAGGGAGAACAGGCGAGCGGAGGGCAATTATCCGCCCCAGAGAGCGGGGGAAGCCGCCGGAGGTCTAGGAAGGGGTGGAAGGGAGGGGACTGGGAGCTGCGGAAGAGCTGAGTGTTGGGGGGGTGCCTTCGGGACTCCGTGGGGGAGCCAAGAGGGTCTCCCCAGGGCGCGCAAGAAAAGAGGCTCGGTTCCCGGAGTGAGGTTCCCGTGCTCAGCCGGTCTTGGAACGCAGGCACGTCTAAACCGGGTGGGGTCCCCCGCTGCGAGGGCGTACGGGTTTTGTGTTCCCCTCGGGGCACGCATCGCCACACTTGGGCTGTTTCAAGGCGTTTGTACCTAAAAGACTAGTGTGCACGGCGCAGCGGTTAAAAGGAATTAGATATTTACCAGTTTGAAATAAGCCTGGCTAAGAAGAAGAGAGAAGGGAGAGACATTGAAAAGATGAGGCTGGGGGAAGACTTCAAACGAATTCATCATTTGGAATGGTGGAGGGGAGATTTACCAGACAGTATTGGGAAGTTATTTAGATATTAATAACACATTTTCCTGAGGCGCGACCACAGCAGCCATCTGCGCTGCTCTCGGAGCTATTTGGCTGGGTAAAATATGGGCGTCTCAAATGTTGGGAAGAGATAACGCAATCAGGCTAACCCTGGTCCTAAGACTGCATCGCAGCGTTAAACCCGGATTAACCTCCCCCCCAACTCCCGCGGCCCCCTCCCCTTTCACAGCTTTCCAAATTTTCAGTGGAATTTACATGGAAGGATTTAAAAGCATATATAACAGTAGCCTTAAAGCAGTAAGGTGATTATTTGGGCTTTTTTTTTTTTTTTAAGAATGTCTTTCTGAAAATGGTAGTTGTCACACATTACATTATATATAAAAATATATTATAAAAAAATATTTTTATATAGGAAAAGAGGGCTGAGCAAATGAGATTTCCTTCCAGGTTACCTCTTTGGAGTTTGTTTGCCATCATTCTATCATCATCAACAAAGTTGGTGAGGCCTGTGTGGCAAGAGTGCCTAAGGATATAAACATGTAATGTACAAGGTGTCCTGGCCGTGGCCCTGGAAGCTCATAGTCTAAGACTAGACAGAACTCACACCCCTGAAAAGACAATGTCTGGTTGAGGGATGGGTTCCTGCACAGAGGAGAGACCCCCAAAGAAAGGTTCTCTAGACGCTCTGGGGCCTTGAAGGCCGTGACTAAGAGGGGGGCACATTCCAGAAATTCCAGAAAAATAGCTCTTCTCTCCCTCCCATTGCAGACTGAAGGGGTAATTAGGAAACTCAGGGTGAGGATAAGAGGCGCTTGGGAGATTAGGATGCCCCCCCTCAGTTTTTGCTGTCCGGGGCCTTCCCTCTTCTTTTCCCCTTCCCCCAACTCTGGCTGAAAGAGGAAAAGGTGGAAATGGGGTCAGCGCTTTCTGACCTGCTCTGGAGAGATTGGCCCCGGCTGGGGTCGGGCAGGGGGAGGGAGGGAGGGAACTCGCCTTCCCAAATCGAATCAAGGCAGAACGGTGACCTAAGGGGGAAACTTCGCCATTAGTAGATAGATCTCTCCAAAACTTCAAACGAAGTGGGGTGGGGGAGAGGTGAGGCAGGGAAGGAGTCCAGAGAGAGCGCAAGGGGAACTACCAGCATGCGAAGGGGAGGGACCTGGAGGAGGAAGAGACGGGGTCGAGGGCAAAGGGGAGGCGGGGGCCAAAGGAAGGGGTGTGGGGAAGGGGATGCGAAGGGAGGGGGTCGGCTGCACTTGGAACTTCAACCCCTTGGGAGAGGAAAAGCGTCTGCGGGTCGCTGCAGCCTCTGGAGGGGTGAAGGGAAGTTGTGTGCGCCCCAAGTCCAGCTCAAAAGAGGTCCCCAGGGCATTCCAGGGCGCCTTGGGCACGCGTGCCAGGCCCCCGGTTTGGCAGCCGAGCTGAGCGAGGGTGGATTGCGAGGGGCACTGGGGCCGCCGCGGGGCTCTGCTTGTCGGCTGCCAGTGAATTGGCCGATTTCCGCAGCCTGAGGGTCAGCGAATGGACCTTTCCATGGCTTAGTCGCCCTGGTCCTGGAGGTGCGCTGGGCCTGAGCTCCGGTGGAGACCAAGGGAGGGGTGGGGAGAGACAGCGGAGACAGAGAGCCACAGAGGAGGAGAAAGCTAGAAAATTCAGAGTGAGAAAGTCTGAGTGCAGCAGAAGAGAATCTTGCGTACAGTTTGAGGACGCTGGAAAATGCGGAGGGGCCGAGGGAGGCGCCGAGCAGCAGGAAGAAAGACAAAGAGATGTAGAATCACCGAGAGACTGTCTCTGGGACAGGCGGATCAGGAGAGCCAGCGGGACCTAGAGACAGAGCCCGCGGGAGAGCACGGGCCGAGAGGGCGAGCGCTCAAAGCCGGGCAGCGGCGAGGGGAAGACGGGAGGCGGGCGTGCCGCGGCCGCCCTTTTGATCCTTCGTGGCTTCGCCTTATCAGAAGCGCTTTCGGTGACATCGGCACAAAGGCAGTTCATCATATTACAGCACGTCCCGGCGGCTCGCTGCGATCCTGCCACTTAATTAGAGGCGAGCGAGCTGGGCCGGCGGGGCGGGAGGGAAGCTGACCCCGAGGCGGGGGCCCGGGTTCCGCGCTCCAACCCGGGGCGCTGGGCAGGGGCCAGCCCGCGTGCCCGGCGGTGTTGGGACGTGGAGCGAGGGGGAGGCCGGGAACTGCATTCAGAGCGTGGCTAAATTAACATGCCGGCCCGGGCTTCACTGCCCGGAGAGTGAAGCTCGCCGCCTTCCAATTTAGTCGCCGCCCCTTCTAAGTTCTCGGCTTTGGGAAGGGATGGCGTTCTGGCCACTTTCCCCGCTTCCAGGCTGCGAACGCTGCGGACTGGAGGGCGAGTAAGGGGGAGGTAACCCAGGGCGAGCTGAAGGCTCAGTGCAACTGCGGGTCCAGGTTGCACCCACCAGCCCCCCCGCGGCTGTGTTCCATCCCCTCCTCCGACCGCCTTGCTCTCCATCCGAACCCAGGTGTGCGAGGCTGGAGCAATCTGAGAGGGGCAAAGTTCATCGTGGTCGAGGTTCTGCTATCCATCCCGCCCGCAACTCACTAGCGATATCACCCTAGACAACCCATTCAACCTCTTTGGGCCTCAGTTTCCTTCCATAAAAAAGAGAATTAACTAAGACAAATGTTATCCTTTTAGGGGATCCTGGATCCCTTTAAGAACAGGCTAAAACCGAAAAAATAATTTTAAAACCTTGCCACTCACATACTTTCATACAGGCAGAATTTTTCATCTAGTATAAAGGGGTCTTTGGGGCTTCTAGAGGCTACACCCCATTCAGAACCTCACATCTGCGTGCTTCCTGATGACTCCAGTATCTCCAGGGAGCTTCTGATTCCAGCATCAGGAAGCTCAAAATGAGGAGATGCGGAGGAGGGGCACTGAGATCCTGCCCTTGGTCTGGTCCTTGCTGCTTCCTCCCCTCTCCAAAACAGAGCGGAGAGCTTCTTCTCCACCCCGCTTGGTTATTGGAAGGGTCCTTTGGGAAGTGTTTAGATGCTGATATAAGCACGTGTGCTATGCTCCCCCTTTTACCTATACCACCCAAAAGAGAAATTTTCCTCTGGAGTGTATGTGTGTGAATGTCTTCATTCATTCTGCAAAAAATTTTTGAGCACCTAGTAGGTGCCAGGCGTTGTGTTAAGTGACCTCAAGAAGGTCCCTGCCCTCGTGGAGTTCTGAGCCAGGCGGTGGAGACAGAAAATAAGCCCGCAAATAAACAGATGTGTCTCCTGTATGTGTTTGTTGTGTGTTTACCTGAATATCTTTGTGGGCTTCCCTCTTCGCAAGACTGTCTTGTGTCTGGGTGTTTGTGAATGGTGTGCGTGTGTGTGTGCGCGCACGCGCGCGTGCGTGCGCATGACAGCAGAGTGTGTTTGCGGGGCTGGGGCTGAATTTGGCAGGCAGCCCCCAAGCTGACCTCTGGAGTGGCCCGCGTCGGCGGGCTGGGCCTTGCTTCGCCACGGGTTCGAGGGAGAGGCGGAGGGAGGAGCGGCTGGGCTGCGGAGCCTCTTGCCTTCACTGCACTCTTTGTCTGACACCACGAAAAGACCGAAGATCAAAGAGGCCCCGGGGCGGGACAGAAAAGTAGCTCGGAAAACTCCACCCTAAACTTTTCTGGATCCTTTCCATGGGACCCAGACCCTACACAACCTCACCCAAGTGGGCGAGTGGGCGGCCGGCGATGGGTTCTCTACCGTCCCAAGCCTCAGCGAGGGCGACAGGTGGAGAGGGACGGCTACGGCTGCGGGCCCCAATTCAGGTCGAGGTCTTTAGGTGACTGGAGAAGGTGGAGAGAGAGCCACATTCAGAAGTTTTGTGAGGTGTGTGTGTGTTTGTGCGGTGTGTTCTGAACACTTTTGCAGGGAGATTGTGGATTTGGATCAAGCCTCCCGGTTTCCTGAAAACTTGTCTTAAAGTCTGCTCTGGCTTTACCTGGGCTGCAGACTTGGGAGTTGGAAGGAGTCAGGAGGAGTCCTAAGGAAGCTTCTGGAACCTCTTGTTCCCAGCGGAAGCCTGCAGAAGCGCCTCCGTCTCCCGCACTTTCTTGTTAACCACTGCCCTAACTCAGGAAGCTGGTCTCTAAGCCACCTGGGAAGGCGCTTTCCCCCCTCCCGCGGTCCTCACCCTGCAGCTCTCCTTCCCGCCTGGACTTCTTGAGTTCGAATTCACCCTTCCCAGGGTCTAAAAATATGGTAGAAAAAGAAAGTCCGATGTGGGGGGATATACCCCATCCTCCATTCTCCTCCCTCCCGCTGCCTGCAAATGCCAAAATTCAAAATGCCCACCCTTTCCACCTTTTCCATGGGGGAAGATTCTGAATGATTGCAGAATCCCAGCATGTCCGCGATTTGTTGGAGGTCCTCGGAGTGAACCCTAAGAAAAGAGGCCTTGGAACTTTCTTTAATAAATGGGGCTGAACCTCCCTCTCTCTTCAAATTAGGTTCTAGTTGGGACTTTTTCTCTGGTGGCCTAGTGGCCCATACAGGGGACACGGAGCGGTTTGCCCAGAGCTGCCTGTTCCAGGCGATTACTGCTGTAAATGGCCCGCTTTGCGTCTACCCTCTTCCCCAAAAACCCGGTCTTTTCCGTCTCGGCGGTGCCTGAGCCTCAGTTTCCCTATCTGATTAATGAGGATGAGAACCGCTCCTGGCCTCCCCAGGCAGCAGGAAATTAGGGCCGGGAAAGCGGTTTGGAAACTGGTCAGCGGGTGCAGGCGGGGAGAGGGTGGGAGGCGTCAGGAGTTCGTCCTCCTCCCCGCGTCGCCCCCTCCCCGCCACCTTCTCGGGGCAGTCCCCGCTCGCGCCTCAATGGCCACTTTAGAAATACAAACAACTTTAGAAATAAAGTAACCAAACCCCCGAAAGGGGCTTTGAAGGGGCGAATGCCTGGTGGCGCTTTACTATGGTGTGGGCCGAGGCCCCGGCCTAATCCCGCTTTCATTTCCACCGACGGCCGCGGAGGAAGCGCTCCCGGCCTCCCGGCCCCTCAGGAGGCTGATTAGGCCACAAAGAGCCCCCATTATCCCGAGAAGAAAACCGGGGGGCGGCGCGGGGCGGCGCGGCGCGGGGGGAGCGGCCCGCCCGCGCCCCGGCTATTGACTTAGTGGATGAAGTCAAGAGCGGGCACGCTGGGAGCCCGGGGTGGGGTGGCGGGGAGGGCTGGGGTCTTGGGCGGGGATCCCGGAGGTGGGGTGGGGGAAGGGCTGGAGGGGGAGGGGCGACCCGCGCGGGAAGGGGCGGGGGACGGAACAAAACAGAACGCACAAAACCCACAACAAAACCGAGCTCCGGGAGAGGGGAGCCAGGACCTGGTGCAGGGCCTCCTCTGCTGAGCTTGGCTGGGTCAGCTGTCCGCGCCGGTCAGCGGAGGGGAGGGGGGCAAAGGACCTGGGCCCCGCCGCCACTGCCGCCTGGGCTGGGTTGCTTACTTGGGACGGGGTGGTGGAGGAAAGGAGAAAGTTGCAGCTGTTGGACAGTCTGTTGCTGAGTGCTACATGGCTTGGGCACGCGGCTCTGTGGCTCAGGCTCTCTAGTCCTTCTCTGTGACCCCAGGGAACTGGGTACAGAGGTCTCCAAAAGTCACCCCCACTGTGGCGGCCTGCTAATCTGTGATCACAGCTATAGAGGATGCTGTAGAGGAGATGCCTGAATTGGCGGGGGGGGGGGGGGGGGGGAGCAGGGAGGGGGGAAGGAGGCAGGAGATTGAAGGAGAAAGAGGAGGACCCTGGATTCTGAAAGATCTGGGTAACTTTGAGTGAAGCATTCTGACAGCCTAGATGTCCTCTTCTGCAAAGTGGGTCCATGGACACAACCTCCAAGTAGGCTAGGAAGCGTAAATGCTATAATTACATAAAGTACAGGGCAAACTGGGAGGCTGGAGAAATATCACTCCCCCATCCTCTCCTGCCTCTTCATTTCCTCCAAGGCTTCTTTCAGTTAATCCCCTATGACTTGGGAAATAATAGGGGCCTTGGAAGAAACGGGCTGTGAATCCATAAGTGATCACCAAATGTGGGTGCAGGTGGGGTGGGGGCAGATAACCAAGTGCAAATAAATAGTATCCCTCCTGATCTACAGTTCTAGAGGAGAAATAGGCCTGCTCTGTGGGCAGCTCCTCATTCAGCAGAAGGTCAAGAGAAGAAGGTAGAAACACACAGAGCCAGATCCTGGAGCCCAGTAGACACTGTTCTGTGTGTGGAGGGACTTCCCTCCCTGATGGCTTCTGTCCCCACAGGCAGAGAGGCTGGGCAGCCTTGACTGACAGGGTAGGGAGATGTGGGTGAGTGCTCTGGTTTGAGGAGATGGTGAAAACATCCTCCAGGTATAAAGGAGGCAGGTGAGGGTATGTGACACAGGCTCCTACCTGACTGGCCCCCAGTCACCTCCCCTCCCCAACCAGAGCTGTTTTCCCCACCCCCAGCCATCTCAGAAACAGGCCCTGACTCCAATGATTTGGAAGTTCTTTGAAGGCAATGTCACTCTCCATCCATTCACTCTACTACTTTATATTTGTCTTTTTTTTTTTTTTTTTTTTTTTTGAGACTGGGTCTTGCTCTGTCACCCAGGCTGGAATGGAGTGGCGTGATCACTGCTCAATGTAGCCACAACCTCCCAGGCTCAAGCAATTCTCCCACCTCTGCCTCCCGAGTAGCTGGGACTACAGGCATGCGCCACCACACCTGGCTAGTTTTTGTGTCTTTTTGTAGAAACAGGATTTTGCCATGTTGCCCGGGCTGGTCTGGAACTCTTGGACTCAAGCGATCCTCCCACCTTGGCCTCCCAAAATGCTGGGATTATAGTGATGACCACCATGCCCAGCCATTCCACTACTATTTATCAAGCCCTAGGTTGTGTGGGATGTTCTGGAGAGGATACCCCCTACTGCCGGTCCAGACTCATCAAAGGCTAAGTTAAGGAGTTAGGACTTATTCCAAGGGCAGCAGGGAGCATGGAGGATATTTCAGTAGGGGAGTGTTGGATTCACCGAGCCGAGAATGTACCGGAAGATGTGGAGATACCAGCTAGGAGGTCAAGGCTGTGGGAAAGGAGCAGAGAGGTGCAGAGGAGCTGGAGAGCAGAGGATGCAAGGAGACATGGTTAGGAGAGGGCTGCCCCAGCTGGAGATGGAAGAGGAGGAAAGCAGCCCATTCCCAGACTCCCACCACTGATGCCCAGGGGTACTGAGCCCGTGACTGGCTGCTAAGTTCGTTCAAGGTAACTTGGAATTCCTTTGCAGGCTGCGATTACAAAGGGTGGAGTCAGACTCAAACAGGCCTTAGAGGTCATCTGGCCATTTTACAGATGGAAAAGCTGAGGTCCAGAGGGAGTGACATGAGTGAGGCCAAAGGAGGGAAAGGCCACTCTGGTCTGCTGGCAGTTATGCGCGGGTACAGGAGCAAAACAAACTGGTGGAAGCTTTGCTCCCGGGAATTAGGAAGGCATGGAATAAGGACAACCACGGGAAATGAGGCCTTTCCCCATCCCGGCAGTTCATCGCCCTTCGTGTTTAATGTGACACATGCCTTAAAGTTCTAATTCACAGAGGGGGAGACTGAGGCACAGAGAGTTGATTAGCCCAAGGAAGTAAGGGGAGGAGGGTTCCCTTCTAACAGGCTCTGCAGGACTCTGACACCTTTGCCCTAAGAAGCCTGAAGGGCAGCAAGAAGCTCCTCTTCTTACCCCATCTGGACAATTGTAGCCCGTATGCCCCTCCCCCGTTCTTCATAAACCCCAGATTCTCAGGTCCAGGGGAGACTGTGGTTCAAGCCATTGCCACAACCCACCCCACCCCCTACCACCCACACTCCCAGCACCCATAAGCACATACTGGGATCTTGAGCCCTGCTAGATGCCACAAACTTGGCCTGCTGAAGAGTTGGTCTGTCCACCATCCTGGGAGCAGTCCTTTCAACGGCAAGGGAAAATAAAGCCCAGAGGGAAAAGAATCACAGATTGTGGTTAGATCCTCATGTAAAGGGCCCCATGCAGAGGCCCTAGCCTGAGCACTAACTGCTGTGTCATTCTGGAAGAGCCGCTTCATGTCTCTGGCCCCTGGTCCTTTTCTCTGAACAATGGCAAGGCAGGGTCTGCCTAGTGGTTTTCAAACTGTGTTCCGTGGGGTCTTGGGATTCTCAGCCTCAGGGGCCATCCTTTGAGCTGTAATACTCTGGGCGTGTGTTTAGTGGAGGGGAAGCAGTGAAAAACCAGCCTGGTTCCCCATGGATAGAGGAAACTCCAGGAAGGCAGGGCTTTGTCCTGGGAAGAGCAAGGACCACTTCCTCTCCAAGGCTACTCTGGAGGAGGGTGAGGGGAAGAAGCTCTGTATACTCCTGGAATCAGAGCCCTCAGGCTATGGTTATTGGTTTTCAGAGATAAGGTGATAACTGCTTATCTGGTGACAAATGATTATCCTCCTTTTCTATTCCTCTGATTAGGGAACTTTCTCTCCTGACTGGGAGGTCTCTTTGGAAGACGGGCAGGGCTGGTCAAGAGACACTGACATCTGCCTCTTCAGTCCCTGCCCGGCTTGCTGTGTGACCAGGAAGCAGTTACACACTCTGTGCTTCATTTTGGGGCCTGGTGGAGCAGCTGGCTTGCAATGCCATCCTGGGATGGTGCTGGAAGGAGGATTCAGTGCAGCCTGTGGGGGATGGAAGGAGCAGGAGGGCAGAGGGCAGAGGACAGAGGGCTGTGCCCCCGAGTCACCCGGGTGCTTTTGCAAGACATGCCCACCTGGGTACTTTCTTGATTTGGGACATCTGAGCGCAGTGGCTTTGGAGCAATCTGTCCCGATCATTCTGATGGCCTCCCCAGCAAGAGTCACTGGTCTCATGCAACACCTTTTTTTATAGATGGAGAAACTGAAGCCCAGAGAAGGGAAGGGAATTGTTACCTGTTGCATAGCAAACGGAGAGGAGTCAGAAGAGAGACCCAGTCCCCAAAGTATTAAGCCAGGCACCATGAAGGGAACATTTTTCCAAAGTTGCTGGGTCCCTCAGCTTTTGTTATGGTCACCTGTCCCTACTGAGGGTCCCATCTGCCAGGGTACCATGCTGGGAACAGTGGGGCTGGCAGAGCAAGACCTCTGCTCTGTCCTACCATTCCCAACTCCTGCTTGTGCCATAGATGGTCTCCTAGACACTCACTGTCATCTCAGCTCTGGGCTCTGAGCCCTTATAGCCACAGGCAGCTTCAGTGCACAGAAGGACCCCTGGACTTGGAATCAGTAAGACCCAGGTTCCTCCCCACTTCTGCCCCCACCATGTCCCCTGAGCTGTGGCTTCCCCTCCCTCAGCCTTAGTTTTCTCATCCAGACAATGGGAGCAAATGAATTAAAACACAGAAAAGCTATGTGGCACATAGGAAGCACATGCTTAAAATGAAATAAAAGGCCTGAAAGTGATTTGTGTGAAATAGATGATCCCTAAAGATCTATATGCTGAGAATTTCCTAAGTCAAAAGCACATTGTTTCATCAGTGGCTCTAAAATGTGTATGCATATATTTTTATAGGTTTTTGAAAGATTTATTGCAAAAGTAATATGTACTTGTAAAATTTCACATCGTAAAAAAGTATATAAAATAAAAATTAAGAATCCTTCTCTATTGCTAGCAACAGCTTTGTTGAGTTGGGATATAACTGTCTAGATTTATACAGTGATATCTAGATATGTCTGTCTAGATCTACCTATCCATCTATCTGTTTAGATGCAGATATATATTTGAAGGAAAGTGGTGTCACATCAGCTTAACTTGGGGGCAATAGAGGCTTCAAGGGGTGACTGTGAATCCCCAGAATTAATTTATCAGTGGTGGGTATGTGTCTGGAGAGAGATTCCAAGTGCTCCAGAGCTCAAGGTCCCCCAAAGGTTAAGCATCCCGAGTTGGAAGATTTGCAGGTGTTTGTCCTCTCAAAGCTCCGCCCCTCCCCCCGCACCCTCCCTCCAGGCCTCACAGTGCCATCCCTCCCCCTCTCCCCTCCCCCGCCCCCACCGCCGCCTCATGCACCTGCTGAGGCTTCCGGCCTCTGCTGCTTCAAAGAGGCAGGCTGGGCTTTACCTGCCTGCCTTGGAGAAAAGCAGCCTGGTTTGAAAGGCGAAGTGGCATTTCAGGCACTTAATTAGACCCGGGACAAGAATGGAAGCTGGCTCTCAGGTCAGGCCAGGGGGGATTGTTGGGGGATTAACACTCAGGTAAACCCATCAAGGCTCACTGGCCCCTTGGCAGGAGGCAGCAAGAGAATCCTGGGCAGCAGCGGAAAGGCTGGGCCGGCTGGGCCCACAGCCTGGGAATCACATTCCAGAGTGGGGTAGTGGGGGTGTGCAGAGCCGGTAGAGGTTGGGGAGGGGAAGGGAGGGCCACTGGCTGCCTCCACCCTTAACCTCAACTGGCCCCCTTCTCTTCCCCACCCCCCCCCCCATTGCCCCAGGAAGGTAGAGTTAGAACTAGCATTTTATTCCTACAGCAAAATGTATTGAGAACCCACTATGTGCCAGGCGCTATTCCTGGGAGCACAGCCGGCAATAGCACAAGGTCCCGGCTGCACAGAGCTCACACACTGGGGGAAGAGCAGGTTCACCAATATGGAAATGCTTTCAGAAGGTAGATAAGGGCTTGAAGAATATAAAGCAGAATCGTGATAGAAAGGGACTGACAGAGGAGTGATGTTTATTAATAGTTGGGCTATCAGGGAGGCCTGCCACCAGAAGAGGTGATATTTGACCTGAAACCTGGATGGAAGGAAAGAGGTAACCATTTATTGAAAACATCTACTACTTAGGACACTGGCCAGTTGAAAGCTGACTGCATACGTGTTAAGTGCTTTACATTAATGAATTCATCAGATCCTTCCAAGAATACCTCGAAGGAGAGATTATTCATTAAGAAGCCCATTTGTAGATACTGAAATTGAGGCACACAGAGAGGTGCCTCAGCTCTTTGGGTCCAGATGGGCAGGGCCATCTCACTGGACACCTGTGCTCTCCACCTGCCCACCTCTTGCTATGTGCCAGGAACTGAGCCAGGTGCTCGATACACCTCCCTTAACTCCCCAGCCATGCCCCGTGGTTATCTGTTTTCCCAATTTTGTAGATGAAAGCACAGCTCAGAGAGGTTTACTCAGTTGCTTGGAGTCACACAGCCAACAAGAGTAGAGCCAGTAATTGAATCTGGTACCACAAACTCTTCCTGCTGCAACACCTATGCTTTTGCGGGCATTGACTTTGGAATACCCTCAGCTAATTCACGGGGTCCTTGGTCCCTGGGGAATGGCCTTCCCTGTCTCCTTCAGGGAAAGGGTTTCATCCTTCAGGGAAGATTCATTGAATCAGGATTTGCTGGGTTTTGTTTTGTTTTGTTTGTTTGTTTGTTTTACGAATGGGCTTCCTGACCTGCATTTTGATTTGCGCTTGGGTTTATGAATTGAGGAATCACAGTCAGCTTTGGGAATTAGTTGCAAGATAAATATTGCAATCCTGGTTAAGGACTTAAGAATTGTCACTTGTGTGTGTATATTGTTGTTGTTGTTGTTGTTGTTGTTGTTGTTGTTGTTGCAACGGTGCTGTGTACACATGGTTACAGTGGATCAAATTTAGGGAGTTAGGAAGTGGAGTTGGTTTGTGGTTAGACTTGGGGGAGGTGTCGCTTTCGGTTGTTGGTGTGCTGGTGGCTGTGTCCCTGTGATATGGAATGTACTGTCTGAGTGAGAATGTGTTCAGGGGTCTGTGGTTATGTGGATATGGGTGTGTAGCTGCTGATGACATGGATGGAGGGATGTATCTGGGTGTGTTTCTGCAGAACAAGTGATACCTGTACCATGTGACTTTGTCAATTCCACCATGTCCAGGCGCAGGTTGGGGGGTTTGTCCATGGCTCTGAACGTATCTGCCCCCATTTTACAGATAGGAAACCAAGACTTAGAGAGGCCAAGTCATCTGCTTGAAGTCATCTAGCTGAGAAGCGGCTGAGCCTGAAGGGAAACCACGGCTGCCTTCAGAGTCCAGCCTCTTTTCCCAGCTCCCCAGGAAAGGTTTAAGTGACAACAAAAGGTTTAAATGCCAGCAAAAGGTTTAAACGCCAGCGTCGGTCACGGGGCCTGGCGGACGTGTGTGCGGTCACATGCATGTCCCCCTTCTCATTCTGGTGTCTCAGCTCCTGCCCATTCTATGGGCCCCCAGCCCAGCCCTGTCGCAGGAGAGCCTTTCTTTCTCGGGATTGCAAATACTCCAAAGATGAACGCCGCCTGCAGCTGGCTGCAGCCCTGAACAATGGCAAGACCTAGGAAGTGAAGAAATTGCCCGAGGAGCGCAGCAGCCCAGTCCAGAGAGGCAGTTCACAGAGTCTGCCTGCTGGCTCAGGCTCCAGTGCAGTGAGCCCTCCCCCCACCCGCCAGCTCCACACTCCCGGCTGGAAGGATAAACAGTCTGTAAAGAAATTTTCCCTAGAAAGAACACTTCGCTCAAGTGCAAGTCCACTGCCTTAGACCAGTGATTAGGGGAGAGTTAAAGAAGGGGAGGGCTGTCCCCTCCCAGGGGGAAATATGCAATAAATAATCACAGGTGGGAGAGAGTGAGGGCGGGGGCTGGAATCCCAGCTGGATGCTGGACCCAGCTCCAACACCGTTCTCCAGAATAGATGCCAAAATGCAACACAGTAAAACAAATCTGGTGCTCATGTGCAATGCCTTCATCCTTCCTAAATCTCCACTCACCCACTTCTTCTTGGCAAGTGGCAAGGTGGCAGATGCCATCTGAGAACTATCTAGGGTAGCAGAGGAAAAAAAACCACAACATCGGGTGGGCTGCAAGGTAGCTTGTACAAATTTGCCAGGCCGTAATAATTAGAGATGAACAGAGCATGCTCATGTCCAGTTGGGAGGGAGCTCTGGAAAGCAAACTTGGAATTCTGGAGGATTTACCATGAGCCAGACCCAGCTCCTTTAATCAGCACAGCCCTATGAACGTCACAGGTTTTACTAATCCCATTTTACAGATGAGGGAACTGAGGCTCAGTGAGGTAAAGTCACTTGCCTGAGATCACAGGGCTAAAGAAAGAGGCAAGAGGAAGCATTTGAATCCAGGCCTCTCAGGCTTTGGGCCTGGGGTCTCCTATCACCCCGGGGTGGCAAGGGAGGAGCCAATCCAAATCAAAGGAAGAACTAATCTTGCTTGGCACGTGCCTACAATGCCACCGTGATATTAGTTCCTGGGCCAGAACCATATATGCATTCCTTTAATTTGGGCATCATTGTTATCGTTTAATTTTAACTCTGCTATTTTGTCTGGAGCTAGTCAGGTTTGCACAAACTCCTTCCCAATGCATCTCATTACTGCAAAAAATAAAGACTGTTATTTTCAATGAAGACAACGTGACTCCTTTCTAGTGGCCAGAAGCTGGTCTCCCTGGATTCCAGTTTCACGGTCAGAAACAAGGGCTGCGGCCAGTCCCAGCCCATGACTACAGAGCTTAGAAATGCAGGTGGCACATCCCCTCCGTAGATGAAGCCACTTAATTACCACGCAATCAATATGCAAACAAGTGCCAAACTGGGTTTGAATCAAATTTCTCATTGGGGACTCGGTGGAGGAAAAAAGTCCAGCCGAAGGGGGCCAACCGGGATGAGCTGGCAGGGAGGGGGCTGCAGGATGAAGAGAAGGGCTTCGGCTGGGACCCAGGCACCTGAGGGCTACTCAGAGACCCTCCAGAGTCCCCAGTGTCTGGCATGGGGCCCGGCTCCCATTGAGGGGAGCCAGGGCCTGTGGCTCAGGGCTGCAGTCGGTGGGAGGGTTTCCAGGCCTGTCAGCTGAAGTCTGGCGGCCTCCGCTAATTCATTTGACTCGGAAATCTCAACTTGACCAGGTTCCCCCTCCCTTCTTTAAAACAAACTCATTAAACTTGTCAACACTCATTAGGCCTGTAAAACATTGAACTAGAGCCACGGGGGAGACTTGGAGAGGGTGTGTGTGTGTGTGTGTACGTGTGTCTGGGAGTGTGTGCTCCAAAGCTGAACCAGGCCCTGGGAGACCCATCTCCGAGGCTTCGCAGGGGCAGAAGTCACATTTGTTTGTCCATCTACTTCCTTCCTTCCTGCATCTGTGTTTTATCAAAAGCAGAACAGCGTGGGGGTTTGCAGCCTCAGACTTGAGCTGGAATCGGCCTTTACCCTCCTGGCACTCCAATGCAGCCCTCTCCTTAGCCTTGCCAGTGTGTCAGTTTACCCCATCTGCAATATGGGTATTATCATAAAGGACCCATTTCACTGGGCCGTTGGGAAAATAATGCATCTAAAGCACTTATAACAATGCCTGGTGCATTTTAAGAGTGCAATGACTGGTAGCTATTATTCTTGTTGTTGTGATTGATGATCTAAAATGTAAGAGGCAAGTCCGGGAGCAGTGGCTCACGCCTGTAATCCCAGCACTTTGGGAGGCCAAGGCAGGTGCATCACTTGAGGTCAGGAGTTCAAGACCAGCCTGGACAACATGGTGAAACCCTGTCTCTACTAAAAATACAAAAAAAATAGCCAGATGAGGTGGTGCGCACCTGTAATCCCAGCTACTTGGGAGGCTGAGGCATAAGAATCGCTCAAACCTGGGAGGGCAGAGGTTGCAGCGAGCTGAGATACTGCCACTGCACTGCAGCCTGGGTGACAGAGTGACACAGTCTCAAACAAATAAATAAATAAAATGTAAAAGACGGCTTCATTTAGCACTTTGAAATTTGGATTTGGAAAGATTCAAGTTTGAATTTCAGCTTCCTGGTGTGAGACTCTAGATCATGGACCATTTCCCTGAGTTTCAGTTTCCCAAAGTAAAATGAGTAAAATAAAATGCATGCAAAAAAACCCAAAAAACAAAAAACAAGGGATAATGAGGTGAGGCATGGTGGCTCATGCCTGTAATCCCAGCACTTTGGGAGGCTGAGGCAGGAGGATTGCATGAGCCCAGGAGTTAGAGAGCAGCCTGGGCGACACGAACCCTCTCTCTACAAAAAAATCAAAACATTAGCTGGGCATGGTGGGGCACGCCTGTGGTCACAGCTACTCGGGAGGCTGAGGAGGCAGGATTGCCTGAGCCTGGGAGGTCAAGGTTGCAGTGAGCCGTGATCACACCACCGCACGGCAGCCTTGACAACAGAGCAAAACCCTGTCTCAAAAAATAAAGAAAAAATAGGATCACGTCAAGAAGTGAGTTAACACATACGGAATCAAAACTAGTGTGGTGTCTGTTGCTGTAGGAATATCAGGAATGTCCTTTTTTCTTTATTTCCCTCCCTATTCAACCCACGACCCCACCTTACCAGGCAGCGCAGAATCAGGGGGACAGGTTGAGATCCCATTGCTTTGGCATGCAGCATGGGGGTGATCAGAGGCTACACCTTCTTATGACCTAATCCAAAAGTGAGGCAGATATGGGCTCCCAGGAGAGGGGCTGGGGATTGAAACTCCACACTAGCCTAAGGGTGGAGGTCCCTCTGATCTGAGAAGCAGAAGCCTCAAGTGGAGAGGAAAAAGTGCTCAGAGGAGAAAAAACTGGGCCCATCGCCTCCACCTTCCGTGAAAAAAACACACCTGCAGTTTTTAAAAACTGCCTGATGGCAAAGAAACCAAATGACCCTAGATCTAGAAAGAGAAGCCAGAGGAAGGGTTCCTGGCTGCCCTTGCCTTCTGTCACACTTTCCTCCTAAGAAGCTCCTCTTCTCAGCTCGCACTCTCTGAGCTAGAGACCCGGTCTCCTCTGCCTCCTCCAGGCTGCCAGCAGGACCCAGCTCCATCAGGCTCAGGGACACTTAAAGGGAAGCAGAATTCAGGGGCCCATGAATAGCGGTTTTGTCTGGGCTGCCTTTTAGGATCTGCGACTGGAGTGGTGGTGTGTTCTTTTTCCCTTTAAAGCGGGGTGTCTGCAGGCTCGCTCTCTCTCTCTCTCTCTCCCCTTCCCCTTCTTATTGAGAATGCCCCCTAAAAAAAAAAAAAGACGCCAGCCTTCTGCTATTTTTCTTCTTTCTCTGAAAATGAGAACATCAGCTATTGAAGCGGATTGATGAACTCTTCCCAAAAGTTTATTAAGGGAAGGTTAGACAAAGGCCTCAGGGCCCGCAGGCGACTGAGCAGTCAGTATATATACTGGGCCCTTTTGTCCCCCCAGGGCCGACGCATGAATACCTCTCAATGGCCCTCTTTAGAGTGACAAGATCAAGCCAGACAACGGCTTGTTAAAAGGAACTGCGAGCTGTTTCTCTTTTTCCAGCCCAAAGCTCCGTCCCCCACTTCTCCTGCATTAATGTACATCTGCAGCGGGAGGAATAATCGGCTGGAATTCTGTCGGTTTTGTGTGGGTTTTTCTTTTTTCTTAAATACACCCTTCCTCCTCCTCTTCCCTGCCCCCACCTGCCCCTCCCCGCTCCTGCCCTCCCCCTCCCCCCACAAAGGTCCTGGAGCCATATGTTACTGAGCACATCCTGGCTGTGTCTTCCAGGGACCCCAGGGTGGGTATTTCTGGAAGACAGCAAGAAAAGGGGGTTCTGAAGCTTCTGTTCCTTCCAGTCCACGCTTATAATAATCACCCCATTTCTGAACACTTACTGTGTAGCAGGGGCTGGACTAGGGACCCAGGTGTGCCATCACCTCTGCAGACTTTTACATCAAGGTAGGCGTTATTGGCCCCCACATGATGGAAGGGAAAATGAGGCAAGAGAGAAGGAACTTTCTCAGGGAATCATCGGGGATGCAACTCTAGGCCTGGCCCACTCTTGGGGGCTCGCCCTGATTTTCAGCTGCTGCATTCAGGACAGGGGTTAAAGCCAAAAGCAAATCTTAGCCCCAGTTCTACGGCAGGCTTCTGCCCGGCTGACTATGGCTCAGGCAGCTCAGAGAGAATGTGTTCTGCAAGGAAGGTTTGCTGGTAGAAGCCTGACCCCAAGGACAAGTGGCTGGGCAAGGTTGTAGGAGAGCTGGTTGGGGTTGACATTTCATAAACATGAAGTTGCCTTGGGAGAAGCCTTTCTTCATTATCAATGCTAAGGGAACCCTTGCTCAAACAAGCCAGGGTTATGCAAAAATTCAAAATTTCCTTCATTTGGGCTGCAGTGTGTGCGCGTATGTGTGTGTGCATGCATGTATATGTGTGTGTGCGTGCATGTATGTGTGTGTACACACATTTGTAATGTGTGCATGCCTGTATGTATATGTGTGTGCATATGTATTTGTGTGCATGCATGTGGCTGTGTGCACAGGAGCACGTGTGTGACATGTGTGTGTGTGTGTGTGTGTACTGCAGATTCACTGTCCTAGTGAGTTTTGTTCTGTGTTTCCAGTTCCTGAACCAGATTAGGACCTTCTTTGAGAGCAAGGACCAGCCTGGGTGACAGAGCGAGACCCCGTCTCAAAAAAATAAAAAAAATAAACATTTTATTCTGCTTTGATCTCACCTATTTAGTGCCAGTGCAATACCGTATGCAGAACAGGTGCTCAATAAATGCTCCCTAACTCGAGAACTTCTTTGAGACACCTGAGCAGGACAGGGGAGGGGGCAGCCAGGCCTCCGCTGAAGATAGAAGGCAAGCCTTTCCCTCCCCCTCCTTTCCACTTCTCTTCCTCCCTCTCTCCCAATCCCATATCTGTCTTAATTTGGGTGCTACTGAAGTGAATTAGCATCCCTAATGATCATGGTATAGAGAATTCCACCCATGTCATTCACTTTCACCTTCTAAGGAGCTTCCCTGCCAGCAGGGACAGGGAGGGCTTTTGTACTCACCTTCCCTGGTGTTTTTTTCCCCTGGGGAAAGAGAGAGTGGAAAGGAAAGACCTTAGGCAAGCAGCCAGGTGGAGGGAAAACTGCTCTTGCCTGAGAGGTGGGAACCGTGCCTCTGAGTCCTGGTAGGCAGGCAACTGTCCCATTTGGCCTGGGACTTTCCTGGTTTTCGCACTGAGGGTCCCACATTCCAGAAAAGCCTTCAGTCCCAGGCAGACTGGGATGGTTGCTCACCCTACCCCCTGGGGTGTAAGGATCAGTCTCATAGGTCCATGGGGCTAAGGTACCTGACACAAGGAGCGGCCTCAACCTCCTCCCACCTTTGTTAAGGAATGGGTGGGAAGGGAAGAGTGACTGTAAAAGAATTGGGAAAAGCCCAGCAGGCCATGTGCTCAAGGGCCTTACCCTTTGGCGTCTGCCCCTTATGTTGGGTGGTTGAGGGGAAGCATGGATGTGGGAGGTCGGAATTCGTCCATGTTTGTGGGTGGAATTGGAGCCCAGTGGCTGGAGCCTGGGGTGTCCTCCTTATCAACGCTCCCAAATTGGAGCCTCTGTCAGGGGAGGGGCCGCTAGGTTAGGGCCAAATGGGCCTCCCATTTGGAGCTTGGCTCTTTGACTTAGACCAACTCAAATTCGAATCCTGGCTCTGCCATTTGCTGGCTGGGAGGTTTTGGCCAAGTCATCCCCCCACCTGTGGAAGAGAGGTGACACCACTCCAACCCAACTCTGCCCAGGACAGAGCAGGCCTCCGACACACGCCACATTCTTCTCTTCCTTTCTGCGCTGCTCTTCCCCCAGACACCTTATTTTTTCTGGCTTAAGGACAGAATTAGGAGGGAGGAAAACGGAAAATCCAGATGCCAAGTTTTTCCAGGGAGACCAAAGTGGGGGATGAGTGAGGCCTGGGAGGTGGACGGAGGGTTGTCTTGGAGTCATCATAATTTAAGAAATTTGCCTCCCTTCCGCGCCCCAAGATGAGCATTACCATTTCATGGATGATTCAAGTCTAACTTCCGCCAAGGAAGGGCTGCGACCCCTGACCCCTGAAACCTGTATTTACCACACTCAAAAGCCCCTACTAGCCCCAGAGAGCTGACCTGAGCTGGGACCAAGGCACCAGGGCCGGCAGGGCTATAAACAAGCCTGGCTCCTCCTGCTCAGGAATCCTGAGCGAAAAAACAGAAGGGGGCTCAGAGGTGGGGCCCAGTCCTGGCCTGTGAGCCAGCGGCTAAAGGGAGGCGGGGAGAGAACTCCCGAGGGTGGGGGACCTGGAGGATGAGTTAGGGGAGAAATGGGCAAATAAGGAGTTATTTCCTCTCCTTGACCCTTGGTTTTCTTGGCTGTAAAATGGAGCAAAAGCTACTTTGCTCGTAGGGGTTTTGTAAGGCTGAAGTGAAATAGCGAGTGTAAGGGCTTCAGAGTGCTAGAGTAGAAAGTAAAAAGCAAACACGCGTTCTAGAGCAGGGGGCACAGAATGGGGAGGGAGCCAAAGGATGGAGGATTAGACAGTTGACACGTGGTTGTTGGATGATCAGTAAATCTCTGTTGAGAAATAAATACCCAGAGCTTGGCTGAAACAGAACAACGTGGGTCCGTCCCTGCCCTCGAAGGCCCCCTTGCTTGGTGGGGTAGACAGGCAAACAGATATCCCTCCCTTCAGTGGAAGGGTTGCCATGAGGAGTAGGGGCCTAGGGGCTGTGGGAGAGTCCAGCTTTGGGGTCCATGAGGTGGAAATGAATTCGTCTTTATTTTTTCAAACTCACATTTCCTGTGCATCTTTGCAGAAACTTTCTGATCTCTCCTCCCACCCCAAACCTGCCTTTGGTGTGTCCACATCTCTTGGATTAGATTTTAATCCTCCTCCAGCTCCTTGGTGGGCGTGCAGAGGCTGAGAGGATCGAAATGGCCTTTCCCAGCGCTTGCTCTGGGACTATCTGGAAGCTTGCACACTAACTCAGCCCCTGCCCTGCCCTGTAACTGCAGACAAGAAATGACCTCCATGAGCCTCAGTGTTCTCATCTGTAAAATAGGGCTAACGACACCCACCTCACAGCGTCGGACAAAGCCATGCGCCGTGCCTGGCACACAGTAGGTGTTCCGAGTGTGGGCCTGGAGCCCATGCTGCCTTTCTGGCTGCAGCACACAAGAGCCTGGGCTCCCTCGGCCAACTGGGCCTGGCCTTTGAAGCTTAGTGCGGCTCCTTATTATGGCAATTAATTACCCGGGGACAATGGAGCACAGCCCTGCCCTCTGCCCGCGCCTTCCAGTGGCAGGGGGTGGGCGGAGGGCGCTGGGAGGGGGAGGTTAAGCGGCTGCCTGTTTGTTTATGGGCACAGGAAACTTTATTGGTTTTACACTGCAGCCTGTTCTGAAATCAAAGACGATTTCCAGGGAGCGGGTGGGAATCAGCCACTTGGAGCTCAGGGAGTGGCTTTGTTTGTTTTGGGGGCCCTGACTGAGCACAACCTGGTCTCTGCCTGCACCAGTGTCCTAGAGACCTGCTCTGGGGTTGGGCAACAGGAGTTGGTGCTTTGCTGGGGGTAGGGTGGGTGCTGGGGGGTTGAGGGGGGCGAGGAGGCAGCTCCTCCTGCAGGCCTGAGGGGAGAGGGAGCTTTGGTTTCCCAAAGCCTGGGGTGATGCGACCCGGCCTTGGCCAAGCTATTCCTGCTCTCGGAGCTTTGGTGATCTTGCCTTCAAAATGGGCCTAAAGATGACCCCTGCCCCGGCAGTCTTGGAGGATGCGTCAGGTTATGCTTATTGGTGTGGTTCCATGAGGCCACCTTTCTGCAGTGCTGGAATTTGCAGTGCTCCTTTGTTCCTTTAGTTCATTCATTCATTCATTCACTCATTCTCCCATCCTGTAAGAGAGCCTGTAGCTTCACACCGGACTTCTACTTGGAATTAGAGAAAAGAAAGCTGGTTTCTCAAATTCAAAAGCACCGTATTAGTTCTAGTTTTTTGTTTGTTTTGTTTTTGTTTCGAGACAGAGTCTCTCTGTCACCCAGGCTGAAGTGCAGTGGCACAATCTCAGCTCACTGCAGCCTCCGCCTCCTGAGTTCAGCCAGTTCTCCTGCCTCAGCCTTCCGAGTAGCTGGGGTTTCAGGCACACGCCATCGTGCTCAGCTAACTTTTTTTGTACTTTTAGTAGAGATGGGGTTTCACCATGTTGGCTAGGATGGTCAACCTGGCCTCAGGTGAGCCACCTGCCTTGGACTCCCAAAGTGCTGGGATTACAGGCATGAGCCACCACACCCGGCCTGTTAGTTCTTTATATTGAAGAAATCACATATTATTGTGAAGGAAAAAAAAACTCAAACACTAAAAGAATATAGAAAGTAAAAAAGCTTGTCAGCCTCTGCTTCCTACTCTCCAGAGTTAAATACAATGAATAACTTGGGAGTCTGATCTTCTAAATGTTTCTCCACAGAGAAACGGCACATCTATACATATGTTTATTTTGACAAAGTGGGATTGTGCAACAGACACTGCTCTGGACTTAATCAGTTAATAATGTGTCCAGGACATCATTTTCCGGAGGCTGGTTCCTTCCCGACACCTCGCCAGTGATGGGTTTTACCCATTGTTTTAGTCACCTTCAACCTGCTGGTAGCTGAGAACCGATGTGTCTAGCCCTGGGCACATCACTTCCACCTGTTAACTGAGGAGCCATCGCTAGCCCCATTGTACAGATGATAAGACTGAGGGCCAGAGAAGCTGGATGATTTCTTCAGGTCTCCTGCTAGAAAGCAGCTGAATTGGAATTTGTGGGGTTCGTTTTGTTTTGTTCTGTTTCGTTTTTGAGACAGAGTCTTGCTCTGTTGCCCAGGCTGGAGTGCAATGGCATGATCTCGGCTCATTGCAACCTCTGCCTCCCATGTTCAAATGATTCTTGTGCCTCAGCCTCTCGAGTAGCTGGGATTACAGCCATGTGCCACCACGCCCAGCTAATTTTTATATTTTCAATAGAGGTGGGGTTTCGCCATGTTGGCCAGCTGGTCTCGAACTCCTGGCTTCAAGTAATCCACCCGTCTTGGCCTCCCAAAGTGCTGGGCTTACAGGCGTGAGCCACCACATCCAGCCTGAGCTAGAATTTGAATTTGGGTTTTCTGACTCTCAGTCCTCTAGGATAATTTGGGGTACGTGGAGGAACTGGCCCTATCCTAAGTTCGGAAGACAGATTCCAGATAAGAAATATAACAGCCTGTGGTGAAAGATACGTGGTATTGACATCTTCCCACAGGTCAGGAACAGTTATGACTTTAACATAGCCTTGAAGTTGAGGCCAGCTGCTACCAGCCCATGCCAGATGGCTTCTTAGTGCCACAGTCTTCCCTTTTCCCTCCCAGTGAGAAAGCACAGAGGTGAAATGGGGGCTTAGAAAGCCCCCACCCCACCCACTGGCCTTAATAAAGTGGGATTCCAGGGCTGCAGTTCACTTTCCCAATCCAGGATCTTGAAACTCACAGCTCTCCCAGATCGTTGTACCAAGATTGGGATCTGGAGCTGAAAAGAGCTTCTCCAGCCGACCCTCCTCGGATGTCAGCTCTGGGAGCAGCCAGTCTGACCCTCTCACTTTCACAGACGGATGGGCAGAGGCCCCAGGAAGGTTAAGTGACTTGCCCAAGGTCACACAGCTAATCAGTGGCAGAGCTGGGACAGATTCCCTTTTGCTGGAAAGATGATCTCGTGCTTCTGAGGCGGTGGTGACGTCTCTCCTGGCCCCTGACAGCCTATGGCCACATCTGAGTTTTTCCTTCCCAACTGTTGAAAGTCTTCCAAACCTTGGGGAGGCCGGGAGGCGTAACAAATGGGGAGCTGGTGACCTGGAAGAGGGAACACCATGCCTGGGGAAGGGGAGGGAGGAGGGTGAGGCAGCCACGCGAAAGTCCAGTTACCAGGCTGTCACAGCCGTCTCATTTGGCCAGCACTTTACAGTTTATGAAGCTTGTCCCAAGCTGTGATCCTCACAGCCCTCTATGAACTAGCCTCGTCACCCCTATTTTCCACATGGGGAAATCGAGAGGCTCAGAGGATGACATCCGTTGCTCAGAGTCCCACAGTAAGTGATGGAATGTCAGATCTGGGGTGAGGCAGGGGCAGCTTGGGACCATCTAGTCCTGTGCCCCCATTTTACAGATCAGGAAGGTGAGCCCCCGAGAAGGGGAGGCTAGGAGCTCCCTGTTGTAATGCTCATTTCCCTAGACATATGCTGGCCTCCTGGGCATGTTATGGTAAACCCCAAATCCTGAAGGGAGACAGGATCATGTGTTCCCTTTCCGGGGAGCATGATTCTTGACAGGGCCTAGCGGGAGACACTACCCTTTGGTTCCAGTGATTCTAAACCTGGCAGTGTAGTGTGGTGGTTCATCTTGAGTCAGCTGGACCCAAGCTCCAATCCTGACTCTGCTGTGTGTCCTTAGGAAGACGGCGTCATCTCTCTGTGCTGCTCATGTGCAATATAGAGCTCCATTACAGGGTGGTTGAGAGGGTTAGATGATGTGATGTGTGCACACAGCTTAGCAGCGAGCCTGGGCACAGTAAGTGCTCAGTAAAGGTTAGCCGCTTATTATTATTTCTTATATCAGGGTCTAGTGAGAGGGGTGGAGGATGTCCCAGCTCTCAACCTTCAATGGCCTTAACAACACACCCACGGCACATGACCTTCACAGGTCTCTAGCCAGCCTGTGAAGGTGAGCAATGAGACAGGCTTGTGCCTGGAACTAGAGAGATGTGGCATGAGCGGGCTCAGGTGGCATTGCTTTTTTTTCCTTTTTCTTTCTTTCTTTTTTTTTGAGACAGAGTCTCACTCTGTCACCAGGCTGGAGTGCAGTGGCACGATCTCGGCTCACTGCAACCTCCACCTCTCTAGTTCAAGCAATTCTCCTGCCTCAGCTTCCCGAGTAGCTGGGACTATAGGTGTGTGCCACCACACCCAGCTAATTTTTGTATTTTTAGTAGAGATGGGGTTTCACCACGTTGGCCAGGATGTTCTCAATCTCTTGACCTCATGATCTCCCTGCCTTGCCCTCCCAAAGTGCTGGGATTACAGGCGTGAGCCACCGCGCCCACCCAGCCTTTTTTTTTTTTTTTTTTTGAAAGAGAGTCTTGCTTTGTTGCCCAGGCTGGAGTGCATGGCATAATCTTGGTTCACTGCATACGCTGCCTCCCATGTTCAAGAGATTCTCCTGCCTCAGCCTCCCCAGTAGCTGGGATTACAGGCATGCACCACCACGCCGGCTGATTTTTTGTATTTTTAGTATAGATGAGGTTTCACCATGTTGTCCGGGCTGGTCTCAAACTCCTGACCTCTGGTGATCTGCCTACCTCAGCCTCCCAAAGGGCTGGGATTACAGGCGTGAGCCACCATGCCTGGCTTGGATGGCATTTCAGCTGCAGAAATGGTGAAGTTTTTCTGTAGAAAAAAGAAAGAGGCTGGGCATCGTGGCTCCAGCCTGTAATCCTAGTAGTCGGGAGGCTGAGGCAGGAGGATTGCTTGGGCCCAGGAGTTTGAAACCAGTCCGGGCAGCGTAGCCCCATCTCAATAAAATAAGACCCCGTCTCAATAAAAATAAAAGAAAGGTGGTAGTTCACTTGCACCTCCTTTCCCCAGGCTGTGCCTATCTAATTCATTCTGTTTCAAAATCATCATTTAATTTAGAGGGGAAAAAATAGCTCTGCAGACCAGGGCTGAAGGCCAGCTCCAAACCTTGGGTCTGTCCCCCACCCCTTTGCACTTAGTGGCCTGGCTGTGGTCTAGGGGAGGCCCTGAGCTTGCTGTGATCTGTGGGGACCTCATAGGCTCTCCAAAGAAGTTGTCAGGGAAGGAGGTGGCATAGTCTCTGCCACAAGCCCCAGAAAGGCTGATGGCACAGATGAACATACCTGCAAATGCCATAGTCTTCCTAATAGCTGCCCAGCAACATTTTCAGGGGTGCTGAGGGCCTGTGGTCAGCCTTGATCCTCTTAGCCCCCAATCTGAGTAAAGGTGATGCCAGCCAGTGATTGTGGGCAAAGGCTTTGGGGTGGAGGAAGGGGTTGGTGGGGCCCGGAGGGTGACTGAGGGAGGCATCTGGCCAATCACAGAGCCCCGACTGACACCACCCCATTCCCCGGCAAAGTCCTCGGGGTTCAACCCTTCACCCAGGTGCTGTGTGGCAGCGCTCCACCTGGAGACAGGCTTTGAAAGTGAATTATTTGAAACTGAGGAAGTCAAGGCCTCGGGCCTCTCAGCGTTCTCAGAGCAAACAAACTTTTGGCAAGTTCAGAGAAAAGGAAGCAGGATTGAATTTCCTCTTCGACTCACCTGGGGAAAAATTCAGACTGCTTGGTGGTGGGGGCACCAGGGACCTTGGCTCCAGGATAGGCTGAGAGAGCGGGGGTCCTCTGGGGTCATTGAGAAAGGTCCCCGAGATGCTCTATAGCTTCTCCATAGCAGCTGGTTCTAGAGCTAAGGGCTACCAAGTTTGGACAGTTCTTCTTTTGGTCTGATTTAATTCCCTCCTGCTGCAGATGAAAAGACAGCTTCTCCCTTGCTCACCAGCTGAGTTGAGGAGTCAGGTTCAAGTCCTGACCCTAGCTGTGTGTGCTGTCAGATAAGCTGCTTTACCTCTCTGTGCCTTTCCTCATCTGTAAAATTGGGGAAAATAATAATTGCCCCCTCAGAAGTTCTGGGCCAAGTGGAAAATTTTACAAGAAGGGAAGAGGTGGGGAGAAGTTTGTACACTGGTTGGGTTTTGCCTGCATCTTCAGAGAGTGGAAGGAAGGAAGGAAGGAAAAAAGAAGGAGAGAAGGAAGGAAGGAAGGAAGGAAGGAAGGAAGGAAGGAAGGAAGGAGCGAGCTTTGGTCTGCACACACCCCGGAGCAGCAGCCCGGTAAAAGCGGATCTTTCCCCAAGAAGCCAGATTCTCATAAAACTACGGAGCGCCAGGAGGACAAATCACAGAAGGTAGATGCTGGAGGATGCGGTGGAGGGATTGAGATTAGACATAAGGAAACACAAGCCTGTTAGTATCTACAAGTCATGGAATCCTGGGTTTAAGGGGGTGGAAATTTGAGGACCATTGGAAAGAACTCTATAAATGTGGTAGAGGCAGGGATATGGTGTCAATGACCTTCCCGCTTCACACCCAGGAACTCTGGCCCACCTGCCTACTTATGTGGGATCTCTGTCCCTAAGCTAGCCTAACCAGCACTGGGGGTTGATGAAGGTCCAATCTTTGCTTTCCTCTTTCCCCAGCCAAGGCCAGTGGGACACATGCCCTCTCCCCAGCTCCCAATCCTCCCTTTCCTCTGAGGAATGAGCCACATGCCTCCCAGCTGAGCCATCAAAGGATGCTTTCACTACATCCCAGTCTCCTAACCATGCTGCCTCTGGAACCGAGTAGAATACGGGAAACTTCCGAGCAAAACCCAGGAGCCCAGGAGCAGGGGTTCTCAGCCTTGGCTGCACACGAGATTCATATGAGGGAGCTTTTACAAATCCCAGTGCCCAAGATGCACCACAGCCCCATTAAATCAGAATGGACAGGGGGTGGGGCAGTATTTTTTAAAGCTCCTTGAGTGATTCCAAGGAGCAGCCCAGGCTGAGAAGTTCTGGCCCAGAGTCAGAGCTGTGGATATTCCAGCCACATTAGATGCCTGAGCCACACCCTCTGAATTTCAACGTCCTGGACCACACAAAGCAGGCACTGTCAGGATCATCTTACAGAGCTGTAAGGCAGGAAAGAAGAGAAAGCAGCATGAGACAGCAGTGCCTGGCACCTAGTAGGTGCTCAGTAAATGCTCGTTAAAAATAATAACAATGGCCAGGTGTGGTGACTCACACCTGTAATCCCAGCACTTTGGGAGACCAAGGCAGGCAAACTGCTTGAGGTTAGGAGTTAGAGACAATCCCTAGCAACATAGTGAGAAGCCATCTTTACAAAAAAATTTTTAAAAATTACCTGGGCATGGTGGCATGTACTTGTGGTCCCAGCTACTCAGGAGGCTAAGGTGGGAGGATGGCTTGAGCCTGGGAGGTCGGGGCTGCAGTGAGCCTTGATCTTGCCACTGCACTGCAGCCTAGGCAACAGAGTGAGACACTGTTTCAGAATCATAATAATGACATAACAGTAATAATAACAGCTCTCATTTTTGCAGTACCTACCTGGTACCAGATACTTTGCATGCATTCACATAAACTTTTCTCTGGACCTGAATGATTCCTGGGATTGGCACCACTTTTCCCAAGAGGAGGGCTGCCTTTGTCCTGGTTTGAGGCGGGCGGGTGTGTCTGGAAGCCCTGGAGCAGGACCCTGGCTGGTTCTTGTTTGGACACATCTTAGGTAACCTTCGGCAAACAGTGACTCAGCCGCCTTGGCTGTAGATAAGTTCTTCCCAGGCCGGGCCTGGTTTCCTCAAGTTTCCTCCTGCAACATGTCAGGGCCCAGGAGGATGTGCTAAGCACCTGTGTCGGTTTTCCTTGGGGGCCCTTGGGAGGGACCGGGGCGGAGGGACAGGGGTCTCTCCTTTCCTTCTGCTTTCTGAGGTGCTTGTTTTGCTGGAGCATCCTCCTGCCTCCTAGATGCTGGGGCTCAGAGAGGCAGAGTGAGCCGCCCAAGGGCACCAGGATTCAAACCTAATTCTCAGTCTCTAAAGCCATATTCTGCCGGCAGCCTCTGGTTCCACATAGCAGGGGAGCAGAGGAAGAATCCATAGCCTCTTTAGAGCTCCAGAGCTGGTGTTCCGAGTCCGTGGCCTTAGGACTTAGCAAAAACAGTGACCATATGGTGGCACCCTCAAGAGATCTGCTGTTGGCCACCCCTTCACCCCTTACTGGTACACCCCCAGAGTGTCTGAGAACCAGTCCCAGCTCTCTCACTGACTGCTGTGTGACCTCTAGCCAGTCACATTCCCTCTCTGGGCTCAGTATTCGCATCTGGAAGACAATGAGTTGGGACTAGGTTATCTCTCAGGTTGCTCCCAGCTTGAACCGACTCTTGATGCAGAAAGGATGTCTCAGACATTGGAGACAAAGTCCGTACTGGGGGAAGCTGTCCCAAAAAGGAAGGCTGATGCCTGCCCCACACCTGAGTACAATCCCATACTCTGCTGCTTAGAAGCTTTGAGACGTGGACAGTAGTTTGGCCTCTGAGTTCTGGCGTCTTTATCTGCAAATGGAATGATAATGGTTGCAACATAGTTGTAATGGATAAAGGAGCTAATCCACAAAAAGCCCTTAACAGGGAGGCCAAGGCGGGCGGATCACGAGGTCAGGAGTTCCAGACCAGTCTGGCCGACATGGTCTCTACTAAAAATACAAAAATTAGCCGAGCGTGGTGGCACGCACCTGTAGTCCCAGCTACTCGGGAGGCTGAGGCAGGAGAATCATTTGACCCGGGAGGCAGAGGTTGCAGTGAGCCGAGATCATGCCACTGCACTTCAGTCTGGGTGACAGAGTGAGACTCCATCTCCAAAAAAAAAAAAAAAAAAGAACCCTTAACACTCCTGGTACATAAGAAGCGCTTTTTATGAGCTGAAATTATCACTGATGAGGATTTCTCTGCATCTTAGACCCCCTGCCTATAAAATAGTACCTACCTTGTGGAGCCACAGCAAGGCTAAAATGAAACAGTAAGTGCCCGTAGCTTGGTGTCCAGCAAATGGTCTCAACTATTGTAAAATCGATTATTTTCATGGGTGTGGCTGAGTCTCCTGTTTCCAGCCCCCATCATGAGAGCAGAAACTGAGAAGTGGAGCATTGCAGGGCAGGATGGAGGTGGCTTTTGTTTGCCCTGCCCAGGGTGCCAAAGACATTCAGTTCCCAAACTCCTGAGTGCCCAGGCCCAGGGGACCCGCCTGTGCCCCTCCCACCTCCTCGGCTGTGGCACTACCAGCCCTAGCCTCCAATAAGCACCCCTCCACTCTCTTGCTTTCCCTCGGGCCTGAGTGCTCAACTCCTAATTCATGAAACCTGTTGACTCGGGGCCCAGACCTGCAGCCCCAGGCATCCGTCCGTCAGTCTATCTGTCCATCCGTCACACCAGAAACCTTGCTGGCCTCTCTCCAGGGCCTGGTCAGAGGGTGCCAGCCAGCCGGCAGGGGCTGCAGGCTATGGAGACGACAGCCCGGGCCAGTGTGAGTCCCTCCACCTGGCTCCTTGTCCCATCAGGCACCACTTAAGAGGATGTACTGTTACATGTAGAGGGCGAAGGCAGGGCTGGAGGCGCCTTCAGAAATGGAAATGGGACCCATTTGTTTATAATTTACTCTCTGACACTTAACAGGAACCTGATGGGACCAATAAAGGCTCAGAACTCACCCAACTCCTTCCTCAAAAGTGCTGGAGCCGGTCCAGTTCTCTAGAGGCAAACACATCTCAAAGCCGGGCAAACAGCTTGGCTCCCAGCACCCCATACCCCCTCGCTCCCTCCCTCCTCGCTAAACTTTTGAAAGACCCCTCACTGTTCCCTAGCTCAGTGGGCCTGCCAGCCTTTCCAAGCTGTGGGGCAGGAAGGCAGCAGGACTTGCTTTCGAGGTAGAGATGGGCCCAGAAGGCAATTCTGGAGAGGACTAGAATATTCTGGGCACAAGGTAGGCAAAGAGAGGGGGCCAGTGACGGAGGAGGAATCCAGTTTTCAATTTGCCTCAACAGAAAAATGAGTGCATGAGAGACAGAATAATTTTCCAGTGTGCAGGCCCTAAGTGAAACCTCCTTGAGACATTGTGAGTTATTAAAGAGGAAGAAAGAAAAGAAATGGTAAAATCAGTTTGCCTTTAGCAGAACTGTACAATGTACTCTTATTTCCAGGGGAATCTAATTAGAGGGCAGACAGCCGAGCCTGGAAGGGGAAGAAAGCCAGAGGTTGGGGCTGGGAGGCCCCAGTGGGCCAGGTGGGAGGAGGGTGTGATGGTGGAGGTTGGGCCCTGGGAGGACGACCTTGGAGAGACATATTCCCTCCCAGCATCTCGGAGGGCTCAGCAGGCCTGGATTCAAATCCTGAATCTTGGCCCTGCCTTATATCTTTGGGTTGGTGGCATAACCAGTACCTCCACTTCATTTTAAAATGGGAACAGGCCAGGCCTGGTAGCTCATACTGAACCTCAGTGCTTTGGGAGACTGAAGCAGGAGGATCACTCGAGGCCAGGAGCTGGCATAGCAAGACCCTAACTCTACAAAAAAAAAAAAAAAAATTAAAAAATGAGCCAGGCATGGTGGTGCCCACCTGTAGTTCTAGCTGCTTGGGAGGCCGAGGCAGGAGGATCACTTAAGCCCAGGAGTTCGAGGCTGCACTGAGCTATAATTGCATCACTGCACTTCAGCCTGGGTGACAGAGCAAGACCCTGTCTCTTAAAAAAAAAAAAAGTAAATAAATAACTGAATAAAATAGGAATAATAAAGTTCCTGTTGGTGTAGTCGTCAAGATGAAATGAGGGAATGTCTGAGCAGAGCTTGGCACATACGGGGCACTCTGTGAGTGTTTGTTTCTGTCCCTCCTCATTCACCAAGGTAATCAGCCTGACGTCCAACCCTAACAGCTTCCTCGTCCCACGCACCCTTGATAATACCCTTCACTTTCCAGAATCTCCCTTTGCCATTTCCTGTTCTTTCACCACTGCCCCTCTGAAACTAGCCACCAGGTCCCCTGGCATCCTGGTATTACAGATCTGGCTTAGCCTCTGAGGCGACCAAGCCATCCCCTTCCCCCATGTCTTACAGAATACATAAGATTCTTATAATAAAATATCAACTGTTTTTTGTTTAGAAACATATAACAGGAAATAAACGTCCTCAGGATTGTAAAGGTGCGCCATGCACCCACCCAGCAGAACCGTGGCTGGCAGGAGGTGTGTGTCCTTCCACATCAATTTCAGGAAACACGAGGTGCAGCATCTTCCCAGGATATGTATCCCTGTCTCAGATGCAGCGTCCTCTCCTGCCAAATGCAGCCCCAGACTGGAGAGCACTGTTTTTGTTGTTGTTGTTGTTGTTTTTTGAGACTGAGTCTCGCTCGCTCTGTCGCCCAGGCTGGAGCGCAATGGCGAGATCTCGGCTCACTGCAACCTCTGCCTCCCATGTTTAAGCAATTCTCCTGCCTCAGCCTCCCGAGTAGCTGGGATTATAGGCATGCACTACCATGCCCGGCTAATTTTTGTAGTTTTGGTAGAGAGGGGGATTTCACAATGTTGGCCAGGCTAGTCTTGAACTCCTGACCTCAGGTGATCTGCCCGCCTCAGCCTCCGAAAATGCTGGGATTACAGGAGTGAGCCACCGCATCCGGCCAGAGCACTGGTCTTTTATGAAACCTCTATCGGGGCTATTTAGAGCAAGCACAGCGTGGTGCTGATGCGGGGAAGAGGAGGTAAAAGGGTGTGGATGCAGCAGCACTGGCAGGTGCAGAGCTGCAATTTCCAAGGCCTCCTCACTGCCCTCCCTTAGTGAAAGGGAGTTGGAGTGGCAAGGGGTCTGTGGCATGGGTTCCGACTCCTGACGGGCCTGGGTTCAAGTCCTGACCCAGCCACATATAGCTGTGTGACCTTGGATAAATCACTGCCCCTCTCAGAGTCTCTTCCTTAGGACTGGTTTAATATTGATGCCTACCATCTCTGAGTGCTTGGAATGATGACAATTATGCATGCAAAGCTTAGTACCCAGCTTAAGGCAAGAGCGTCATAGACACCCATTACCACTGTTTTGTCCCCATGGAGAGGACCACGTGCTCTTCAGAACTAAAGCCCAATCCCACACTGTCAGCTCCTTAATTGAACACATTTTTGTCCACCCCTAAATATCTAGAAGCATGAGTTTGTGCCCTGTCAGAACCAGTGTGTTTTCAGATTATACCACTCCCTGCTAGTTTAATGTAACTAACCTATGGTTGGCCACATTTTTGGAAAATAACATTGTTTATTTGATCAAGATTCAGTAAACTGGGCTCAGAGCAATAATTGCCCCAGGGTGCGAGTAACAGATTTTATTTTTATTGATCAAAAAGATGTTTTTATCTAAAACACATCAAACTTTTAAAAGGCGTAAACAGCAGGATCAAATTGGATTTTAACTCCTTTAAAAAGTGGCTCCTTCAGGAACCCATTCCAAAGATGTCCGACTCTTTGCAGTGAGATACTCAAACCCCAGGGTGGATGAGGGATTCCACGGGCAAGGGAGGTTATTTTGGAGCCATAGTGAAGACACTGGATTTGCATTTGGGGGCCCTCTGAGCGGCTGAGACATCTGGAAGCAGAAGGGGAATTCGACGGACTATCTGTGTGTTGGTTTAGAGTGTCAATCCTCGACCTCTTGGAACTGTTCAGCTGGCTAGCTGGGGCTTCCAGTGTGGGGCCAGGTGTCTGGTGTTGCATAAATACATCTCTAATGAAATTATTGTGCAAAACAATCCTAACACACTCACCAACAATCACGTTGGCTCGAAGAGCAAACTATTTGGAACATTGCACCTTATTGCACAGATCTGGCCATATAGGAGGACGCAATTCTTTCACTCCTTCAACAAATGTCTGTTGAGCAATTACCATGGGCCAGGCCCTCTTCTGGGCACTGAGAATAAAGCAATGAATAAAACAGATAAAGATCCTTATCTTCATGGAGCGGAAACATGGTTCCTCCAAATAATTCAAGAGGGGAGGCTGGAAGACAGCTCATGGAAGGGGTAGGTGTCGGGTGTGGTTCCTGACTTCAGTCTTTTAAAGGCCACTCTCCTGATACTATGACAGCTCCTTCCCCTTGCAAATACCAGCGACACACCTGATTGCTGAACACAAAGGGAGAGATGGTGAGGAGAAAAGGGACTCAGGGAAAGAGCCAGGGTGGAGAAGAAGGGGTGAAAAGAGGTGAGTCCAGAGCTCGGAGCAGGCAGGGAGGCAGGCTTCCAGGCTGTGGTCTGTCAAGAATCTGATGACAAAGCCACCATGGCAAGTTGCAGGAGCAGGCACAGAGAAAGAAGTTCCCCCTCCAAGTTGGCCCCCTTGGCATCGTCTCCACCCTTCCCATGTGAAAAAGATCCAGGGCTTTGGAGCCATGAGGGGCTAGGGCTTGGCACCGCTGTCTGTCTCTCTTTTTCCACTGTGATGATGGGTGAGAGGGGTTGTATGTTTCTCCCCGGGCTCTTGTTCCCTTTCACAGAGCAGCATAGTCCTGTTGATTTGCTGATGCTAGTTCTCTCTGCATTTCTGTAAAACAGTGGTTCTCAAATTGTGAACCACCCCCCCAACCCCCACCAGCAGCAGTGGCAGCATCATCTGGGAACTTGCTCGGAATGAGACTTCCTAGGCTCCCTCATGGGGCCCAACAACCTGTGTTTCCAGAGGCCCTCTAGGTGATTCTGATGCTGCTAACACTTGACAGCTGCTCTAGAAGATGTTGGGGAGTGGCTTGCTTTACTTAATATGCATTCATTGGCTTTGGTGTCTGCCCCACCTGGGTTTGAATGGAGACTTTGCTACTTAGCATCTGAGCAAGTCTCCACATCTTTCCGAGTGTTTGAAAGAGTCCTCTTCCCATGATTTGATTGTGAGGATTCTATGAAAGGATGCAATGCACGATGACTTCCTGAGACATAGTGGACCCTCAGTAGCCCCCTTCTTTCCTCTGTGGCTTACCTGCCTTACCTGACACACGCCAACCATGAAAAGAAGCCAAAAGTGTCCAATGGGCACGTGCCAATTGCCTTGGAAAAATAAACCTCACCAACTCTGACAGCAACAGAACCACAGCATCTTAGAATCGCAGAATCTTAAGATGTTAGAACCAGAAAGGGAATATTGAGCCCCACCCAGCCCACCCAGTTTTTATGCGTGAAGGAACAGAGGCTCAGAGAGACCACCTACCTGGCCAAGGTGACATATATGTCAGGGCATCTCTCCTTTCCCCAGCCCAACTGTATGCCGGTGCTGTCCTGGGCTCTGGAGGTGGAGTAATGAATACATCAGATACAGCCCAGGCCCCCTTCTCAGGCTGTCCCCCCAACCCTACCTGCCGTTCTGCTCTCTGAACAGCTTTGCAGAGACTCCCAGCCGGGAAGCCGGAATGAGCCCCCGGCTGCTTTTTGTAAACAGCTTTTGAAGTCTCATTGTCTGTCACAGCTCTCATAACTAGCTCAGAATGGGGCTCATACCTGTGTTCAACCCCCATGTGTTGAGTGAATTCATGTCTTGAAGCCATGGCTCTAAGTTCGAGTCTTTCTTTCACTTCTTCTCTTGGTGGTGTCTCGGGGGACAGGAGTCCGGGCAGCGGGGAGATGCAGCAGGCCCCAGGGTCACTCCCCTGATCAGGGCAGGTGACGGCCCTCAGCCTCCCATCTGCCCACCAGCATCCCTGCACCAGGAGCTGGCTCCAAGCCGGGGTCCGCTCAGGACCAAGTTTTCCAGGGTTGGGGCATCCGCCTGACATAATATGTAACAGTAATTAAGAAATAAGCCACCTTGCCCAGCTTCACAGCAATCATTTGGCTAAGTAACTACCATGGTCCAGTGCCTCAAAAATCACCATTAGAGTACGCTCCTTATGGCCATAAAATTTCTCGTTTTCTGCCTTTCACCAGCCTCCCCCTGCCATCTTTGCCTTGCTTTATTTATACATTCGTCCTCAAACAATGGCAATAAACTCTTTCCCAGAGTGTTGCAAATCAGAAATTTGTCCACATTTTTCCACCACCTTCCACAGTGGACCTGCTCCGCCTGGGAACGGCCCAGCCAGGCCAGCTGGAGAGGGCTGGGTTGCAGTAGATTGATGGGGGCACGACAGGATGGGGTTGCTGGGGAGAGAGGGTGGGGAGGGGGGCCGCGGGAGAATGCACCATGAAAGGCCTCTCGCTGCCCAGCGACCAGCCGGAGACACAAGGGGCCCATGAGTGGCTGGGGGAGGGGAGGGGAGGGGAAGTTGGGGGAGGAGAGGGGAAGGGAAGGATAAGGCTTCCCCACCGCCTTCTCCTAAGAGGAAAAAGAGGGGGATTGGGGGATCCTGGGAGGCAGGGCAGGCCCCAGGCAGAATGGGAGGGTGATGAAATTGGTCCTTCCCCTCCCCCACAGGAAGCAGATGATCTCAGGGTGTCCTGTAGCTCACGCTGCAACTTAGGACCCTAGTCCCTTCTGAAACTCCTCACCACCCCCACCAGTCAATGATCCTTTCTCTAGCAACAGGCATTGCTGAGAGCCAGCCCCACTGTATGCCCGGAACTGTCCTGAACCCTGGAGGTGGGGTTTATCCATCAGATACAGCCCAGGCCCCTTCTCAGGTTGTTCTTTGAGATCCAGGAAGACCCCTTGGTTTTAGGGGTAGGGAAAATGCGGCTCAGAGAGGGGTTTAGACTCGGCAAAGGTCACACAGCAAGTTGGAGGTGAAGTCAGGGACAAACTTCAGGGTTTCAACCCCGAGCCCCCTCGTCTTTACAACCAGCCCACAGGCTCCTGGAGGATGCTCCTCTGGGCAAGGTGAAGAGTCCTCTCATCTAAGTGGGGCGTGCTGGTTGATTGTAGCTGATTTGGGGGACACTTCCACCATGACAACTCGTGTTTTAATCTGGCATTCCTGGAGGCAGCAACAGGGGAAATAACCAAGTTGATGGCTTTGGTGTTGGTGTCTCCAGAGGGTGAAGTCTGTTTCATTGGGCGGGCTTCTCAGCTGGAGATTTTGTTTCTAAGGGGGGGCGGCGTGGTCTCCATTACAGCAACTGCCCCGGTAGTGGGGGTGTCGGGCTTATGTTTCCAGCGATCCTGCTTGACTTTCTCATCAGCACTCCAGGACCGGCGCACAGCAGGCCCATCTTTCGGAGAGTGGTTCTCTTTCACGGTGGCAGGATCCTGAGACCCCTAGATCCCGTCGCGATGAACATTCACTGCTGTAGCTTTTGTTAGTGTGGTTTGTGAGGCACCGCTGGGTGCTTGGTAAACACCTGTGGGGCACATGCTTCTCTGTACACCTTGTTAGGTGCACAGAATGTTAGCTTTCAGAGTTCTCCTGGGAGGCCTATTTGAAGGAAGATAGAAGTGTGGGGATAGACGGGAAGCTGGAAGCATAGAAATAAGTCTGGAGGAAAAGAAACTGGCACAGAGTCCTGGGGGAGAAGCTCTGACTCTGGGGAAGCTTAATCAGTTCTCATTGCTGTGTGTGTAATGATGAGGGTCCGTGGCTTCTTTATTTAACTGATGGCTGCAGTTCCTGTAGACTGTGATTCTAGCCAGGCGCAGTGGCTCACGCCTGTAATCCCAGCACTTTGGGAGGCTGAGGTGGGCAGATCACGAAGTCAGGAGTTCAAGACCAACCTGACCAATATGGTGGAACCCTGTCTCTACTAAGCATACAAAAATTAGCTGGGCATGGTGGCATTCGCCTGTAGTCCCAGCTACTCGGGAGGCTGAGGCAGGAGAAACGCTTGAACCTGGGAGGTGGAGGTTACATTGAGCCAAGATCGCACCACTGCACTCCAGCCTGGGTGACAGAGCGAGACTCCATCTCAAAAAAAGAGAAAGAAAAGAAGCATTTAGCCGGGCATAGTGGCTTACGCCTATAATCCCAGCACTTTGGGAGGCCGAAGCGGGTGGATCACCTGAGGCTGGGAATTCGAGACCAGCCTGACAACATGGAGAAACCCCGTTTCTATCAAAAATACAAAATTAGCTGGGCATGGTGGTGCATGCCTGTAATCCCATCTACTCAAGAGGCTGAGGCAGGAGAATTGCTTGAACCCGGGAGGCAGAGGTTGCAGTGAGCCGAGATCGTGCCATTGCACTCCAGCTTGGACAACAAGAGCAAAACTCTGTCTCAAAAAAAAAAAAAAAAGGCGTTCTAGAATGATAGGAACTGCAGAGCTGTTCTTAGTCACCCTGCCCTTGGGTAATGCCCAATATAAGAAAAACTAAGAGTTTCCATCCTCGAGGAACTCCCAGTCTTGTTGTCTTGTTGTAAAGGCACCATCTCCACCCTGGGCTGTCCTCAGTTTGGTGGGGAGATGGACTTTCCACACATATCCACTAAAAGCTAATGATTAGCCTCCAGCAGGAATTGATACCAAGGGCTTAGAAGATGGCACGGGCAGCAAGTGCCGCAGGGATTCAAGCAGAGTTCTCTGGATGTGGCAGTCCTGGAGGGCTTCATGGACTATGTGGCCTTCATGTCTAGATTGGGAGGATGGTGGGGTTAGACAACAGGGACTAATTTGAAGGTATCATCCCAGGGCACAAGCCGGTATGGAGGCTGGAAGCGGCTCTGCAGAGTGGGCATGTTTGAGCCAGTGCAGGGGACCTGGCATGGCAGGCTCAGAAGTGCCCATCGCGATGGTTAAGAGGGCTCTGAGACCGGCTGCCTGGCCTTCACTGTCACTCTGCCATTGAGTTACTTAACCCCTTTGAGCCTCAGTTTTCTCACCTGTAAAATGCGGCTAATAGAAATACTGATGGGCGTTGTAGTGAGGTGATGTGATTTGCTACAGGAAATGTCCTTCATAAGGTCAAAGCACACTACAGCGGTTTGAACGCTTCTCTGGCCTTCACACCCAGCCCCACTGGGGGATGCTGCATGGGTTCACAGAGCCCCGTCTTCAGGGTACAGTGAGCCCCAGGTTTAAGTCCTTCTTCATGGCTGAGCCCGGAAGCAGGGAGTTACATGGACAGAGGGAGGAAGCCCAAAGCCATTTTCCATCTCCACCTCCAAACAACTTTCCAGCTGGACACAGCCCCTCTGTCTCCCAGGGCTCCAGCACTGAGGAGGGGTGAGGGCATGGGGAGGGGGAGAAGGAGGGTCCCGCAGGCTTGGCCTCTCAGGCATATGGTCCTTTCACAGCTGCTTTGTGGGGCGCGGATGGGTGGTCAGGCTGCCTTTTCCTCGCCATGCCGGGCAGCTTCGTCTGGCCACTGGAGCCCCAGCTGCTGCTCTTTCCCCTCTGCTGATTTTGAAACCTCTCCTTAGGCCTCCCCTGCTCCAGCTTCCTGGGTGTCTGTCTTCCTCTGGCACCTTAGTGCCTCCAGCATTTATGCTACGACTGAATCATTTACCTGAGACCACCTGGCCCCCTCCTCTCTATAGGTACATTTTGCATCCAAGACAGATTTCCGGGAAAAGGATGGGATGGGATGGTTGTGGGGTCTCTGGGCGTGGCTTGGGGTGTGCAAAGCCTCCACCGTGGAAGAATAAGGAAAGGATGACAAAGGCGTGTTCATTCATTCAGTCATTTGTTCATTCATTCATCCATGCATTCATTCCTTGCCTTTATGTTTTGTGCCAGGCAAATGTGCTTGCCTCTGAGAGATACAGAAGTAAAATAGATCCACACTACATGGAGGGGCCAATAATAACAATAGCAGCAACAGTAACAGCTAACATGGGTTGGGAGTTTACTGAGTACCTGGAACTGTTCTTGCCTTGCAGTAATTACTTTCATCTTCAAGCATGACAACTCTGTGGGGTTGGTACTATTCTTGTCCTCATTTTACAGATGAAGAAATTGAGGCCCAGAGGGATGAAGTTACTTTCCTAAGTTAGTGGGAGTCTGGGACAGTTGTATCAAGGGTACCTCTGTCTGTGTATTTCTCAAGTTTCTCACCCCTGGAGCTGCATCAGTACCCTAGGGAATAGGCAGAGTGGCAGCTCTTATTCCCAGGGGATGGATAAGCAAATAGAGATTCCAAGAGGACAAGTGACAAGTGACATGCTCAGGGTCACACAGCAGGTTATGGATGAGCCCAGAGTGCCAACTCCCCACCTGCCAGGCTTCCGTTCTGAAGGAGAGGAGAGACTGGGTCTGGGAGTGGTGGCTGGCAGGCTGGCCAGCCCAGGAGCACCCGTCATACACAAGGCTGGGAGCTCAGCCTCCATCCAGTTTTCCTCACGTCCCCTCCTCCTTTCTGCCTCCCACCACTCTCACCATTTAGAAATAACAAGAATGAGGCTCAGGACTTAAACATACCCAGGAGTTATGGCTGGTGGGAGGCAGATTCCGAACTCAAACCCAGGTCCGTCTGACCCCACTGCCTCTACTCTTCTCACCTCTCCCCCAGTGCCAGCCCTTGCTTCCTCCACCATACTCTGTAAGACAGGACCAAGCGGGCAAGCCCTTCAGGAGCAGCATGGTGACCTCTGCTCTGCCCAGCACAATCGTTGCTCTCCCTGCTGCTTAAATAACTTGGGTGAGTAAATGATTGAGATAACCCACGAGAGAAGTGAATGAGAACTAGTGAGTAATTTCAAGATGGACTTAAAGTCACAGGAAGAGTGTAAAAGATTTTGAGCCGGGCACAGTGGCTCACGCCTGTAATCCCAGCACTTTGGGAGGCTGAAGCGGGCAGATCACCCGAGGTCAGGAGTTCAAGTCTAGCCTGACCAACATGGAGAAACCCACTCTCTACTAAAAATACAAAGTTAGCTGGGCATGGTGGTGCATGCCTGTAATCCCAGCTACTTGGGAGGCTGAGGCAGGAGAACCACTTGAACCCAGGAGGCAGAGGTTGCGGTGAGCTGAGATTGCACCATTGCACTCTAGCCTGGGCAACAAGAGCAAAACTCCGTCAAAAAAAAAAAAAAAAGATTTTGAGCTGAGCTCCTCATAGAGTGGGCCTGCCCCTACCCCCCAAGGTGCCCTCTTAAAATGTCCCACCTCGTCCTCCTCACTAATCTATAGCTGCCACCCCTTCTGAAACTCCATATTAGCTGCACAGGGCACCAGCATGTTAAAGAGACCGAGTTAGAAGGGTCCTCATGACATCTTCAGCTTCAACCTCTTGCTTCATCTCCCATATGTGCTTTGTGCTTGGTTCACAGCTTGGTGCAGAAGAAAGAGCTCTGGGTCTGCCACGAGAATACAGGGCTCTGAATTCTGTCCATGCAACTACACAGTACCATTTCCAGCAGTACTACTTCCTTCTTCCTAGAAAGGCTCTTTCCTGGCAGGAATGTATACACAGTGCCCTCTAGTGTCTAACGACAGTACCGTGCTGCTAGCACAGGGCCAGGATCAGAGAATACCCCACTGCAGTTTCCCCTTGCATCTGATTTTGTGGTGCAAATTCATCTACCTAGGGCTTAGAATTTTATTTCATTTCATTTTATTTTATTTATTTTTTGATACGGAGTTTCATTCTTGTTGCCCGGGCTGGAGTGCAATGGCACAATCTCGGCTTACTGCAACCTCTGCCTCCCGGGTTCAAGTGATTGTTCAGCCTCCGCCTCCTGAGTAGCTGGGATTACAGGCATGCACCACCATGTCTGGCTAATTTTGTATTTTTAGTAGAGACGGGGTTTCACCATGTTGGTCAGGCTGGTCTCGAACTCCTGACCTCAGATGATCCACCTGCCTTGGCCTCCCAAAGTGCTGGGATTACAGGTGTGGGCCACTGTGCCCGGCCAGGCTTAGAATTTTAAAATCCGGCCTGGTGGGTTTCGATGGGAGCCCCCTGGAGAAGAAAAAGTTTTGTCAAGTTTTGTGAACAAGGTAAGAGTCCAACTCTGGCTTTCCTAAAGACACTCTCCTCCCTCCCTCCTTTCCTTGAGTTGGGAGAGTGAAATTAAACCTGTGGGCTTCTCTCAGTCACTGGGAGACAGCGTAGGATTTGGAGTCAGGCAGAGCCTATTGGGATCCTCACGTTACCATTGCTTCCCAGCCCCCAGGAGGCCTCTGGGGCAGCCAGAGGACCTGGCCATGGAGCCTAAGGCCTGGGTTCTGGTTAGGGGCCAGTGGGACCCTTCAGATGTCAGCAAGGAGGAGTCTCGCCCTTTGCCAGCTGTTGGGCCCCATGGAGGGGGAGGAGCCATGTTGCCCCCTTTCTAGAATCCCCTTCGAGAAGAAGCAAGAAGTGTTCCCCCCTGGATCAATGCCAGCTCACTCTGTCTTCTTCCCAGTGGAGAATTGGGGATGGGGGGAGCAGCCTGAAGTGGGCAGGACTCCAGCCCTGGAAAACCCCACATTAGAATCCCACCCTGCCACCTTCTGGACAGTGGCCCTGGGCAAGTCCCTGAGACTCTGAGCTTGCCGTCCCCTCCTCTGGGGCCAGCAACTTGGTGGTGTAGCCTTGGTCCAAGGGTTGGAGATAATGGACTCCCCAGATGTGCTGTGGCCTTAAGACATTCTCGGCCCCTCCTGGGCCTGCCTGGGAAGGGGAGAGAGGAGGTGCTGCCGGGCTGTGGGGGCGGGGTGGGCAGGACCTAGGGAGTTGATGGAGATCCCATCTGTCAAGGATGGGTCTCAAGGGGAATGTGCAGAGCCCCCTCCCTGCTCCTGTACCCTCAATAAATCCCCTTCTCCACCTGTCCCTGCACCGCTGCCCAGCTGCCTGGATGGGGCAGGGCACCTGGCTGGGGTCCCTGCTCACCAGGACAGAGGATTACGTGTGTGGGGGAAGTGGGTGGGGATCAGGAAAGTGGTCAGGTACAGCCAGAAACCAGAGCAGGGCCAACTGGTCAGACGGTTGGCTCAGTGGCTCCATCCAGGACCTGACCTCCCCTCCACCCATCTCCTCTGCACCCCCAGAGTAGGGCTGGGCTGATTTCACCTTTGAACTTCCAGATACTGGGACTGAGTGAGTGCACAGACACATTTGAAATGAATCAAGCGTGGATAGTTTTGCTCTGTCTCAGCAATGAGAATGCAGCTATGGATACCTTAGACCCAGAGCACAGAGGAAGGCTTACCTGTCCCCAGCACTGTTGTTTTTCTAAATTTCGTTTTCTTTGAACATTCAGTTGTTAACAACCCAGCACTACTTTATGTGCCGCAAGATACCGAGTCATTTTATCATCCATTCATTCATGCAACAAATATTTGAGTGTCTATTTTGTGCCGAGCATTGGAGATTTGGCAACGAACAAAAGGACAGTCAAGAATGCCCATTGGCCGGGTGCGGTGGCTCATGCCTGTAATCCCAGCACTGTGGGAGGCTGAGGTGGGTGGATCATCTGAGGTCAGGAGTTTGAGACCAGCCTGGCCAAAATGGCAAAACCTTGTCTCTGCTAAAAATACAAAAATTAGTCAGGCGTGGTGGTGGATGCCTATAATCCCAGCTACTCGGGAGGCTAAGGCATGAGAATCACTTGAGCCTGGGAGGCGGAGGTTGCAGTGAGCTGAGATCAAGCCACTGCACTCAAGCATGGGCAACACAGGAAGACTGTCTCAAAAATAATAATAACAATAATGCCCATCCTTGTGGAGTGTTCAGTGGGTGGTTGATGGGTGCTGGGGACAGATGACAAAACAATACATAACACATCTGACTGTGATATGTGCTGAGGGAGGGTCGAGGGTGTCTCTGTTATTATCTGTGTTTTCACATGTGGGGGCCACAGAATCCAGCCAGACTGAGCCCAGAGCCTGTGCTCCTCAGCGCCCATTCTTCGTGCCCTGACCAGCTGCAAACTGCAGGGGTTCACCAGGCCATGAGGAGGGTGGGGCGGGGCATGGGCAGAGGGCACAGCCTGTGCAAAGCCCTGCCATTGCTGGGGGAGAAGGTGGTGGCTGGAGTCCAGGAAGAGATGGCGTGGGCAGATGCCAGGACAGGTTCCAAGCTAACAGGGACTCGGGATCTCCTGTGCTAGGCTGGCTGCATGAGAGGCGTGAAGGGAGAGGAGGAAGGATTAAGAACAGTGCTGGCTGGGTGTGGTGCCCAATGCTGAGATGAGCACCCAAGAGGAGTGTGAGCAGAAGAGGTGGACTGCAGTGGGATGCTTCATCCTTTCCTGGGCCCCCGGGAGGTTTAACTTGGATTCCAAGCTCCTGCCTCTCTGTCTGATCATCCATTGCCCTGTCCTTGTGTGCGGCCTGACTCCCGCAGCCATGCCCGAGCCCCATGCACTGTGCGCTGGTTACAGCTGAGCGGTTCCCTCTCGGAGGGGCAGGGAGGGCTCCTGCCGTGGCTCCAGCTTGCTGGGCCCCCAGCTGAGCTGTAAATGACTTTTCCATTTTCTGAGACCTGTGCCCAGGCCTGTTTGGTATTCAGGGACGCCTGGCCCACACTGGCCAGCTCTCAGCTCTGCCCGAATTACTTGATTAAAACGCATATCAACTATTATGTGATTCGTTTCTCTGCCGCAGCTCCACGCCGGGGCCTATGTTAAACTGTAATAAAAGCTGGGTTGGGAGGCTGCGGGAGAGAGGAGCGCAGAAGTAGGGGTGGGAAGGTTTCCGGAGGGTGTGAGGGAGGCTGAGAGAAGGACCCCAAACCTCGGGGCCACTGCCGGCCTCCACTGATCTGGGATGGGTGATTTAGAAATGGGTCAGCTCCCTCCTGGTCCTCTGTGACCTGGGTAGATCCAGAGATTGTGGCCACCTTATTTCAAGGCTTTTCCTCTGGTAAAAGAGGGAGGAGGGAAAGGTTGGGGATGGAAGAGAAGCCACACTGGTTTTCAGGACCAGAAATGGAATTTTCCATCACCCGGGAACTTGCTATAGCCAAATTGGCCTTCTCCGGGCTGGGAGTCCTGAGTCCTGGGTTTACTTTGCAGCCTCACTGCCCTGAGACTCCACTGAACATCTGTAGAATGGGGATAACACTGCCTGCCTTCCCCTCCCCTTATTGGGAGAGACTGTGTTGGGACAACAAAAGGGCTTGTAAACTGTAGAGCGCTGTGCGCAAGTGCAGGGGGGTGACTGCTGCAGTGTGTCAGAGTTCAAGAGAGACTTTGCCAAGCTCTGCCAAGCTCTATTCATTCAAGAGGCCTTTACTGAGCACATGCTGTGTCCCAGGCATAGTCCCTACCGCACTCAAGGATCTCCCAGCCCAGTGAGACCCACAGACCCATAAACAGTCTAGTTCAGTGTCTCCTGATGAGCTTTGAGAACACCAAGAAGGGGAACTGAAATCACCTTGGATGGGCCCAGGAAGCCTTGCTGGGGGAGGTGGCCCAAGAGCTGGATGGTGCTGGGTGAGCACTCCCAGGAAGAGAGAAAGCGCTCTGAGCAGAGGAAGCTCATGTTCAAAGGCATCAAAGCAAGACCCACCTGGCTCACTCACTCACAGAAGCCATGAGTGGCTGGACAGGGAACTGTATGGGATGGCGCGGTGAGTGGGGACACGTGGGCAGAGCCCATGGTTGTTGAGGCCTTGCTGGCGTGGCTGAGGCTTCCTGGCACACGCTGGCAGTCAGTGATGGCTTCCGGAGGTCAGTAGCTGTGAAAGGAGGCTTTGAAGGGAGAGGCAAAGGCTGGGGGAGAGAGGATGAGAGCTGCCCCCAGCAACCTTCCATCCACCACCATCACCATCACCATCATCATCACCATCACCATCACCATCACGATCATCACCTCAGCCTGGGCCAGACTCTGCCTAGAGCTGAACTTGCTCCTGCCCACCCCAAAGCTTTGACAACGCAAATGGCTCTCAGCACCTCCTGCCCCTCATTCTGTCCCGAGGCTCTGCTGCTTTAACGAGTCACAAGCTGCCTTGATGTTTTACGTCTGTCCTGTGCCCCGGTTCATCTGGCAGTGTTTCCTCCACTGGACTGGAAAATCCCTGGGACAAGGTGATACCTCCTCTCTCCGACTGGGAGCTTCCTAAAGCAGAGGCTGCTTTTCCCCCATGAGACTGGGAGGTCTCTCAGGCAGGAGCCGCAATTCTCCTTTGCTCAGTACGGACTGCTCCACATCCCCAACTAGAGACAGGATCCAGGAACTCAGAGTGAGCGTCTCTCCCTGTATCCTTCTCTTTTGGGGCAATCTCCAGACCAGCACCCCCTGGGACCATCCCATTCCTTAGCTGTTTGAGAGCGCGAGGGCAGGAGCCGAGGCTGGCCATGAGGCTGCTCCCCCACTGCGCACCCCGAATCTGGCTGCCATTTAATGAATGCGTTCCCATGTTCACTCCCCCCACATCCCCCTCCCCGAACCAGCTGCCCAGACTTCACCAAGGTACCAACGTTTGGTACACAGAAGACTCAACCCCAACCAGCAGGGCCTCTGTGGCCAATTCCCCCTAATCCTGTTGATTAACTCTGAGGCTAAAGGGTTTTCAGAGGTGGGGAGGGGGAAGGGCACCCTAAGAAAATGGGGGTGCAGGAAGCTGAAGTGAGGTTGATGTGGTAGCATTGGGGCTCTTTGTGTCTTCTCACACTGCTTTGGCCCTGTACTCCCCACCCTGTTTCCTTTTCTGTTATCACCACCGTCATTGTCCTCATCATCAACAATAGTAATAGCCTTCGTGGGTCCTTGAAGTTGCAAATTACTCCTATCATCTTTATTTTATTTTATTATTATTTTTCATTTTTACTTTTTGAGACAGAGTCTTGCTCTGTTGCCCTGGGTGAAGTGCAGTGGCGTGATCTCAGCTCACTGCAGCCTCCACCTCCCAGATTGAAGTGATTCTCCTGCCTCAGCCTCTCAGGTAGCTGGGATTACAGGTGCGTACCATCATGCCCGGCTAATTTTTGTATTTTTAGTAGAGAAGGGGTTTCACTATGTTGCCCAGGGTGGTCTTGAACTCCTGACCTCAGGTGATCCACCTGCCTCCGCCTCCCAAAGTGCTGGGATTACAGACATGAGCCACCACACCAGGCCCCATCATCTTTATCTCATTCCATTCTCAAAGCCATCCAGGGAGGCATACAAGGATATATTGTTATCTTCATTTTTATAGCTGAGAAAACCAAGGTGCTAAGAAGGAGAGCGACTGTCCAAGACCACACAGCTAGGGAAAGGCAGAGCCCACAAGCCAGGTCTCAGGCTGCTGAGACCAGGATTCCTGATTAGACCAGGGCTGTCCCAGAGGACCCTCAAACTCCCTTCCAATCTGTCCCTTCCCGCCAATCCCTCTCCAGGGCTCACTGGCTGTGTGTCCTCCATCCAAGTGACTGAACATCTCTGAGCCTCAGTATACCTATTTGTAAAAGAGTCAATAGTCCCAGCTTCACAGACCTACGAAGGCTGGCACAGAGGTTTCTAAAATGGGGGTGTCTTCCCCTGAGCTTGGCCAAGGCAGGTGGTGGAAGTTCTTTTTCAGGGGTTGAAGTCACAAACTGCAGTTCTGTTCTCTTGAGATCTCTCTGGATCTTAGTGGGCAGCAAGACAGAGCTCTGCCTTCCCCACTCAGTGTCCAGAGGGTTGTTATGGCAACCTCCAGCATCCAAGAGGGTCATGCCAGATCCTTTCGGACAAGAGAGACCTGTGGGCCCTGCTTGGCCTTCCCTAGTCTGGGCTTCGGTCTGGGCATCCCTTTGGATCCACGGAGTTCCCCCAGATCCCTGCAGAATAAGGAGTGGGAGAGACAAGGAGACAGGAAGGAATTAGACCCAGAACTCCATGGTGAGTCTAGAAAGCTGCAGGTGACTTGCAGGACTGAGGGATCAGCTGAAGCATGGGAGGGCACTGAGGCTGGGGGCTCGGCAGAAGCACTTTGAATTTTATCTCTCAGTGGCATAAAGCAAATGTTGGTCCTTTGCTAACTGCAGCCATGATTTTGGTCACAACTGTATCTTGTCCTATTATTTCCTTAATATTTTACTATATCCAAAAGCACCTTTAAAAACCTAATTCAAGGATACTAATGCTCTTATAAATGGAAATGAGTATCATTTCCTATAAATAGGTGGGAACCATAAAAACCATAAATAGCATAAAAACAAGCAACGTTGTTAAATTCTACCTAGAGACTTGCACACGGGAAGCTGCGAGCGTGGGGCCTGCCCTCTCTTTGTGAAGAAGAGAGAACAACTGTGTTAATGACTGTATCCGACTGTGCTGGCCTCAGTGGTGGCCACCAGCCACGTGTGACTATGTAAATTTGAATTAAAATTAAATCAATGAAAGACAAAGTTCTTCAGTTGCAGTAGGAAAGTTTCAGGTGCTCAGAATCCCATGTAGCTAGTACTGCCACATTGAACACTGCGAATCTAGAACGTTTCTGTCATCGCAGAAACTTCTATTGGATAGCACTGCTCTAGAATTGGATGGAGAGTCAGCCAGATTAGTATTTCCAGGCCAGGCATGGTGGCTCATGCCTGTAATCCCAGCAATTTGGGAGGCCGAGGCAGGCGGATCACCTGAGGTCAGGAGTTCAAGACCAGAGTTCGAGAGCAGCCTGGCCAACATGGCAAAACTCCGTCTCTACGAAAAACACAAAAATTAGCCGGCCATGGTGGCATGTGTGCCTGTAGTCCCAGCTACTCAGGAGGGTGAGGCATGAGAACCATTTGAACCCGGGAGGCGGAGGCTGCAGTGAGCAGAGATGGCGCCACTGCACTCCAGCCTGGGCGACAGAACAAAACTCCATCTCAAAAATATAAAAATAAAAAATAAATAAGAAAGACTAGGATTTCCCCCAGGAAAAGGCTGTGCCTCCTCCATCAGACTGGGGCTTTCTGAGGGTAGGGCCTGTGTCTGTCCTCATCTTTGACCTCACAGCTCTGAGGACAGTCTCTGCCCAGAGACTGCACTCCCTGCACCTCTAGTCCCCATCCCCCTCAGCTGCTCTCTGAGCTCAAGTGTCCTCACTGGAGAACTGAATCTGGTGCCCCATTCCCCATCCACGGGCTGGCCTCCCTGCCTGCCAGACAAATGCCTGCTTCCTTCTTCTGAAGCCCCAAGGGCTGGCTTTCGTTGTCACCGTCAGAACACTGAGGTTATGCAGTGCATTTCAGGAATTGAATCCTTAGCATTAGTTGTATTTGGCTCTGAGCCCCAGACATGGTGGGGAAGGGGCCCCAGGATGGCAGCTGTGCCCACTGTGGTCTCCCCACAGTGACTGGGGGGCTGGGTAACTGGCAGCCCTGGCAGGAAAGGCAAGGGCAGAGCCCTGGCAGGAAAAGCAAGGGCAGGGGTTATATCTGACCCCAGGTCTCTGCCCTTGGGGATGAGGCAGGCCACGATGAAGGCAGGACTCCCTTGCAATCCATTCCTTCGCTGTGTGGCACAGCGTCACAGTCAGAGACCACCTGGCACTGGCCAAAAAAACGCAAGGATAACTTTCCAACGGACAAGATAGCAGGATGGAAGGAAGTGGGCCCAGGGCAGAGAGGAATCGCCAAGACGGAAGACCCTCCAGGCGCATGACCTCCCACACCCCTGGGCTACACCCACCAGCTTCCTGGCTATGAATGTGGCCCCATGATTAAATTACCCAGCATGCCTTTTGACACACCAGGTGTTTGCATGTGCTTTCCCCTCTGCCTGCAGTGCCCTTCCCTTTACCTCCACTTAACATGTAAGGCAGTACTAGTTTCTCTTTGTTTTTGTTGCGGGGAGGAGGGGGTTGCCCCTTGGGGGAGGGGCCTAGGCCTATTCCTGTAATTAACACTTGAAGCGATTGGGAGGAAGGGATCTTTGTATTGGTGGAAGGGGTCAGGGGCGGGGAGCACAGTTTGAGTGAACCTCACATTACCTTTCTGGGACTCAGCTTCTCCCATCTCTGATGTGAGCACAAGGTCTCCCAGGCTCTTCTAGCTTGACCCAGGCTGAGTGCTCCAAGCCCAGGGCTCAGGTCCTACCTTGCCCACTGCATACCTAGCCTCTTCGGGTGCATAGCAGGTACTCAATAAATGCTTTGGGGGAGGGAGTGAATGAGTCAGTGACAAAAAATAAAAGTGCTTCCAGGAATACCAGAGATGGAGAAGGAGAGGAAGGGGGAGAAAGAAATGAAGGCAAAAGAGAAAAAGGAGGAAGAGGAGTAGGGAGGAAGGAAGGTAGCCTCTGAGTGTCTGCTCTCTTTTCCATCTTCCTTTCTGCTTCCTCTTCTCTATGCTTCCCACAGCTCCCCAGGGGCTGCTGAGGGGCAGCTTCAGAGCCCTGGCTGGGAGATGCCCTGCTAGCATCCCCTCTGCTGGGTCAGAGGTGGGCAGGAGCCACAGGATTGATGGGGACAGTGAGCTGATTCCTGGGTGTCTCAGTCCCAACAGCTAAGGTGGCTGAGCAGGGGCTTCCTGCAGCCTCCCTAGCTTGGGCCCAGGGCTGAAGCAGATTCCTGGCCTGATAACCCCAACCAGGCCTGGGAAGTGAGCTGGCTCCAACCTTCTGGGATCTCCAGGCCCAGGCCCAAGAAGCAAAAGGCCTTCACCCACTCCCAGTCTCCATGGTGGAAATTAGTGGGGATGATGGGGTAGGGTCCATGGCCTTGACCAAGGTCATTCAGGTGAGGTCTCCTCTAGCCTGGGGGAATCACTCAGAGACCCTGGGACATCCCGGAGAGAGCTTGTCAGTGGAAGTCACCTAATCCAAACTCTTCATGTCACAAATGGGGAAAGTGAGGCCTGAGGAGGGGAGATGGCCATCCCAGGGTCACCAGCATTTAGGAGCAGAGCCAGGCCTGGAATCTAAGCTTCCTGATGGGCAGCTCTGGACACATGCACTTTTTCTTTTGTCGAGATAGGGTCTTGCTCTGTTGTCCAGGCTGAAGTGTGATGGTGTGATTGGCTTACTATAACCTGGAACTCCTAGGCTCAAGCAATTCTCCTACCTCAGCCTCTTGAGTATCTGGGACTACAGGCATGCACTTCCACACCCAGCTAATTTTCTTCTTTTTTCTGGAGGTGGGGTCTTGCTATGTTGTCCAGGCTGGTCTTGAACTCCTGGGCTCAAGCAATCCTCCCCCCTCAGCCTCCCAAAATGCTGGGATTACAGGCATGACCCACCACACCTGGATGCCTTTTTCTTAAAGTCGGGATTATTGAGGTATAGTTAATATACAGTAAAATTCTGCTCTTTTAACTGAGAATATAGCTCTATGGATTTTGTCAAATGTATCTCGCCCTGAAACCATCCCTTGAGTCTTATGTCATGGACATCCTTGTATGTCAGTGGAAATAAACAAAATGGCCAGCCAGAAGGAACTGTTTTTTTGTTGTTGTTGTTTTTTGTTTGTTTGTTTGTTTTTCCCTAAATGGAAAGATTTTACAAGAAAGTATTTAAGCAATACTCTGGGGTTGGGCATGGAGGTTGCTTCCCATCCTTCACATTGACAAACAATGCTAGGGTGAACATCCTTCTATCTTGTACTTGGGCGGAGTCTGATCCTTAGTGCAGTGATGGGTCCTAGGTGGGCACTAGTGTGCCTTGTGCTCTCCTCCCAGACCCCAGCACCCTTCCATCTCTCTAAGCCCCTGCCCTCTCCCTCCCTCTCCTCCGGCTATAGGGAACAGGCTGGACGAGGGCTCGGATGTGGAGTCGGAACCTGACCTCCCACTGAAGCGCAAGCAGCGCCGCAGTCGGACCACATTCACGGCCGAGCAGCTGGAGGAGCTGGAGAAGGCCTTTGAGAGGACCCACTACCCGGACATCTACACCCGCGAGGAGCTGGCGCAGAGGACCAAGCTGACAGAGGCGCGTGTGCAGGTGAGGAGGCACCTGCGGTGTTGGTGCTGCAGGTATACTCCCTCTGGAGTATTCAGAAGTTTGGGACGGCCAAGGTCAGTGGGTTTAATGGGACCCCTCGGGGGGTTTACGACAGGTTCAGGGGGTTGTGTAGGCAAATAATGCCACCAGCATTTGATGCAGAGTTAGTAGGCAGCAAATGTTGGTTGACTGAGAGCTGGACAGTCCAAGGAGGAGGGAAGAATGGAGGGAGAGATAGAGGGAATGGGGGAAGAAAAGGAAGAAGGAGGAAGGGAAAGAAGGATGAAAGAAGGGAGGGAGGCCAGGTATAGTGGCTCACACCTGTAATCCTAGCACTTTGGGAGGCCGAGGTGGGTGGATCACTTGAGGTCAGGAGTTCAAGACCTGCCCGGCCAACATGGCGAAACCCCATCTCTACTAAAAACACAAAAATTAGCCAGGCGTGGTGACACACACCTGTAATCCCAGCTACTCGGGAGGCTGAGGCAGGAGAGCCACTTGAACCTGGGAGGTGGAGGTTGCAGTGAGCCAAGATCACGCCACTGCACTCCAGCCTGGGCAACAGAGTGAGACTCCATCTCACAAAAAGAAAGAAAGAAGGGACGGAGGGAGGGCATTAGTTCAGCCAGAAGAGAGGGTTCGGGGAGTATAAAAATCTCCAAATCTCTGATGAGTAGAGGAAGTGATCAGGAGGAAGACTTCCAAACAAGCCTAGCTTCCTCAGATGGATGATGAGTGTCCCGTTACCGGAGCATGGAAGTAGGTCGGGCAGGCCAGTTCCTGGCAGGTTAGATGCATCAGGGCAGGGTGGGCAGCCCCCGAAGACCCTGAACATCCCCTCCACGGCCTCAGTGTGTGGGAAGGAAGAGGGGATAAGAACAAGAGCCTCGTGAGCGCTTGAGGACTGCCCCGCCTGCCCTCTGTCGGTGGGTTGAGGGGCAAAGGCCTGCTGCAGGGGGCCTGGGGACATTGCCTTACCTCCCCAGGCCAAACTCTCGGATTCCAGGAGGCCTACAGTTGTTCTTCAAGTGCAGGAGCCTCTCTGGGGGCCTGGCTGGAGGGCCTGAGGCTGGAGGGTTGGGGATGGAGGAGGAAGAGCTGGGACAAGTCATGATGAACAGCTCTTGTGGGAATCCATTCCCAGGCTGTCTCCTCCATGGATGGGGAGGCATAGAGAGAGGGGAAAGATCCCCATTACCAGAATCTAAGCAGTGCTCAGGGAGTCAGAGTGGCCTGCAGAGGGGCCACCCCAAACTGCTGACAGTGGGCACTTCCATCCAAGAGGAGCCAGCCTTCGCCCGGCACCCACTTGGTGCCAGTGGCATTGCTGGGGCTGCTTCTCAAACATGACCTAGTGGAAGCTCAGACCACCTTGTCGGGTCAGCATGGTCACCCCCTGCAAGCCACGGGTGCAGAAACTGGAAGTTCAGAGAAGCAACATGCCCAGGGACACAAGCTGGATGGGGGCTGAGCCAGGCCCAGCTGCTGGCAAAACCCACGTCCTTTCCATCCAGGGAAATGAACAAGCTGAGTCACAAGCTGAAATTTGAAAGCCACTGGGACAATCCTAGAAGCAAGGGACGTTTCAGCACTCCAGGACCCAGCGGACACCCCTCCGTCTCCTGTCCCCACTCCCAGATTAGGGGCCCTTCGCTTCCTTTGAGGGAGACCCCAAGGGGAAAGAGGCGGGAGGCAGCAGCCAGCTCATCTCATTCCCTCCCCTCCTAACCGAGGTGATATCCGAGCTGGCTCCAGGCCTCCCTCTCGCTCTGATCCTCCTGCAGCTGTTCTCCTGGGCACATTCCTGGGCGCTTTCTCGTTCCCACGTCTGGCAGCCACGGCGGCTTCCCACCACCTTGAAGCCTGACTGCTCCTTGTAAAATTTCCTGGCTGTCAGAGCAGTGCTTTTATTGACCCAGGGGACTCAGAAACAGGTGTCACTCAAGGTCCACGGAGGGAGGGGGTCTGGGAATGGAGAGGCAGCCAGAGCCCAGGCAAAGCCATCCTGAGGGGGCGGGGCCCGCCTCCTGCGTCTTATTGACTTCCTGTCATACTCTGGGCTTCCCCAGTGCATGGAGCTCCCTCTAGGGCAGGGCAAGGACTCCGCATTAGACCAGAATCTCTCCCAGGGCAGGGCTGGATCTCCCCACTTAGCCTCAGAGCTTTCTCAGAGAAAAGAGAACAAAAAATGTTTGAGTTTTTAAAGAATAAATGGCCTGGTGTGGTGGCTCACTCCTGTAATCCCAGCCCTTTGGGAGGCCAAGGCGGATGGATCACCTGAGGTCAGGAGTTTGAGACCAGCCTGAGCAACATGGAGAAACCCCGTCTCTACTAAAAATACAAAATTAGCTGGGCATGGTGGCGCATGCTTGTAATCCCAGCTACTCGGGAGACTGAGGCAGGAGAATTGCTTGAACCCGGTAGGTGGAGGTTGCAGTGAGCCGAGATCGTGCCATTGCACTCCAGCCTGGGCAGCAAGAGCAAAACTCTGTCTCAAAAATAAATAAATAAATAAATAAATAAAATAAAATAAAATAAAATAAAATAAAATAAAATAAAATAAATCAAGAATATTTAGCCTGGAGAAGTGGAGACTTGAAAGACACAGCTGCTTTGAGCATCCCCCAGAGCATGAGCCAGGGCCAGGGTCAAGAGGGAGCATCTGAAGTCCAACAGGAAGGTCTACAGGAAAGAGCTCAGGACTGAGAGCTCAGGGTTCCTGCCTTTGGTCAGCTGTGTCACCTTCAACAGGTCAATTTCCTTTCCCGAGACTTCGTTTCCTATCTGCTAATAAGGGGATGGAACTCAGCAATCACTAAGACCCTTACATTTCTATCATCCTTATTTATTGACAATCGGGGATGCTTTGTGAGGTGATAAGATTCCCATTACCAGAAGCGTTCAAAAAAAAGCACAATGTCCAGTCAATTAGGGACCCTGAGGTCTTTGAGTTATGACCTCAAAGTCCCCGGAGTACTGCTTAGATTGTATGGCTTCATACATTTTAGGTCTTCGTCTTTAATTCTAAAGGTCTGTGGTTCTGGAATTTTGCAATCGTATAATATCTCATCTCAGTGGACCCGGGAGATGGGTGGGTTAGTGGATTGGTTCAGGGTGGGCTTGGAGCCAAATACCTAGTTGTGGATTCCAGCTCCATCTCTTACTCTCTCCACCCTCCACCCATCTCTCACCAGCAAGATGATGATAATAATGTCTACCTTGCTCCGAGGATTAAATGATTACATGTAAAAAAAAAAAAAAAAAAGAGGAAGTACCTGCACACAGAAGTGCCATAAATGGGGGTTGTTCTTACTAAAACTCTGCCTGTTCTTGGCAGCTCCAATTCCAGCCACCTTTGCAGCTCCAGGTACATTCACCCAGCAGTCATTTATGGAGTACTTGCTGTGTGCCAGGCGCTGTTCTAGGCATTGGGGATTCACTGGGCAAAAAGCTCTGCTGTCTTGAAGCTGGCATTCTCATAAACACGTGCGCAAGTAAACATGATGTCAGGTGGGGATCTGGTCACCAAAGAGTGGCCTGTTATCCTCTCTGGCTCCCTCAAGCCTTGCTTCCCTGCAGGGAATGGGAGCATCTGCTTGAAGCCTGCTAGATGTTACCATGACTGGAACACCTCTGCCTCAGCCAGGAGAAAGCCAGAGCCACATGAAGGGCAGCCAAGGGGGTGTCAGGCAGGAGAACCCCTGCCCGGGGACCCATGACTCCTTTCTCTGGAGTGATGCATATATCTTCCTTAGAGGTGAACAGATCCATTTTTTCCTAGGTGCCACAACCCTGAGCCTGTGAATTGCTTCTAGAAATAGAGGCTGCAGGGCTGATAGGTCCCAAGGTCACCCCATGGCCTCTCCCACGACTGCCTGTGATGACTTCCCCATCCTTCAGATGATCAGCACCAGGAAACTAGGGCTGTGTGCCCTTTGCTTTACGGTCCTTGGAACCCTGCTTTTTGCTTGGGGCTGGGGTGGGATGTTCTGAACAGAAATCCCGTTGTGGAAGCACTACAGAGATTCACTAATTAACAACTTATGCCAAATCTCTTAACACTAGGTAGCATTCATGGTGCATTTCTTTTTTCTTTTCTTTTCTTTTCTTTTTTTTTTGAGACAGAGTTTCACTCTGTCGCTCAGACTGGAGTGCAATGGTGCAGTCTCGGCTCACTGCAACCTCCACCTCCCAGTTTCAAATGATTCTCCTGCCTCAGCCTCCCAAGTAGCTGGGATTACAGGTGCCCACCACCATGCCTGGCTAATTTTTTGTATTTTTAATAGAGACAGGGTTTTGCCATGTTGGCCAGGCTGGTCATGAACTCCTGACCTCAGGCGATCTGCAGGTCTCGGCCTCCCAAAGTGCTGGGATTACAAGCATGAGCCACTGCACCCGGCCTTCATGGTGCATTTCTTATGTGCCAGGCATGATGGCTCACCAGTCTACATATGTTATGTTTATTAATTCTCACCATGACCTGCGGGGTATGTGTGATTCTTCTCTCCATTTTGCAGACGAGAAAACTGAGATGTAGCTAAGGAAAGTAACTTCCTAAAGCACAGTTATACACATATACAGTGGAGTACTATTCAGCCATAAAAAAGAATGAGATCCTGTTCTTTGCAACAACACGGATGGAACTGGAGGTCATTATGTTAAGTGAAATAAGCCAGGCACAAAAAGACAAACTTCACATGTTCTCATTTATTTGTGAGAGCTAAAAATTAAGGCAATTGAGCTCATGGAGATAGAGTAGAAGGATGGTTACCAGAGGCTGGGGCGGGTAGTGGGAGGTGAGGGGAGAAGTGGGGATGGTTAACGGGTTCAAAAAAGGAATAAGGATAAAGAAGATGTATTTGTATTTGATAACACAATAGGGTGACTATAGTCAATGATAATTTAATTGTACCTTTAAAAATAACTAAAAGTGTATAATTGGACTGTTTATAACACAAAGGGTAAATGCTTGAGGTGATGGATACCCCATTTACCCCCGATGTGATTATTATACATTGTATGCCTATATCAAAGATCCCCTCTATCCTATAAATATGCATGCCTACTATGTAGCCACAAAAACTAAAACTTAAAAAGAAGATACAGTTCAAAGTGACTGTGCTGGGACTTGAACCCAAGTCTATCTGCTCAGGTTCGTTTCTTCTGTGCTACATGAAGAGAAGGGCCAGATGGAATATTGGACACAGTACACAGATGGCATCAACTGTACCCTACTCCCAGTGCAGGGTATTGAGAGAAGGATCAGAAATGAAGAATAAAACCCAGCCCCTGCTTTCAAAGAACTCAGTCCTGACCAGAGATTCTGGGTAGGGTGCTGGGGCTGTCGCTGTCCCTTTTAGAGCATTTATTTCCCTCTCTGTGAATGGGCAGCTCGTACGAGACGCTGACAGAGACCCTTCCAGCTCAGCTATCTCAGAGGGTCTCCAGCAGAACGATGCTTACCTGTGGCTGACGCCGTTCTGAGCATGTGGCCTGTGCTAACTCATTTGAGGTCCAGAACCACCTAGGAGATGGCTGTTATTAGCCCCATTTTATGAAGAAACTGAGGCACAGAGGGATAACAAAAATTTTCCCATCTTAGGATTTAAAGGCAGAATTCCATCCCAGGCAGTTGACTCCAGAATCCTTGCTGTCAACCATCCTGTTACACTTAGTGAGAAGGGAGGTGCCTACTGGGAGGGATGTGAAACTAGGGACATAGGACAAGGAAGGAAGAAGAGATGACAGAATTGGCAACAAAGGCATGCCCTCTCCTCCAGGAAGTACTCCTGGATTCTGAGAGGCAAAGTTGGAAGCCCCTCTTCTGAGCTCCTTATCCAACCTTGCATGTCACCGCATCTGAGCTTACTGCACTGAAAAGCAGCTGCTGTTTGATTTGTGCCCAGGCAAAGGGCAGTTTGAGGGCTAGGACTGGGTCCTGTCCATCTCTGTAGCCTGTCTTACTTGGTACAGAGAGGAGTCCCAGTAAAAGTTTAAGATGAGAAGGCGGGAATAAAGAAGGAAGGGAAGAGTAGGAAAAGAAAGGGAAGGGATTAGAAGGGAAGGGAAGGAGGAAGAAGCATCCAACTTTATTCGGCATTCTTTTTTTGAGGAAAAGATGAGCGGCACCTAAGGACCAGCTGCTACATAACAAACTAGAGTGGCGTATCCCAAATGCCCATCATTCTCCCACCCACCCAAGATGTTCGCCACGTTCACATATTATCTATATTGTTATTTACTTTTCAACGAAATCAATGTGTTTTAAAATAAAAATGCACAACACTCCCATAAAGGGAAGACAATTGTTAAAACACACACACACACACACTCACACACACACACTACACACAAAAGAAAACAAAACAACATGATTAAAGCCTTTCAGGAAAACGTCACCTGCAAATGCCTCCTCTCCCTGCATTCAGAAGGGAGATTATCACAGGTTAGAAAGGCTGAGGATGCACCAAACTGAGACCCCTCTTCCCGGCTTCTCCATGCCCAGGAAGCCTGGGAGAGAAGTGGAATGGAATAACTTTCCCATCCTCATGTTCAGGTTATTGAATTCTGTTTCTCCAACCGGGAGCAGTGGCAGGAGGCCCACTGTTTGGGAAACGCTGAATTAGTACAAAGACCTCCCCATACCCTTCCCGCAGAGCCTGGAAGCTCGGAGGCAAGGCCATTCCTTGCAGGGCTCCCTCCAGCATCCCTCCCACTCCAGGGTGCCCCGGGGAAGCCCTCGGCTCCCTGCAGAAGTGGGGAGAAGCCAGGGCTTTGATTCCATCGGGAGCCAGTCATTTTCCCTCCAGGCTTGGCTGCCTCCTCTCCCTTTCTCTGTGAAACCTCAACAGGTCAGAGCCGGCAGCTCTTGTTTATCCAGCCTGCAAAGCTGAACGCTGCTTTTCCCACCAGGGAAGGATGACTCTAGGGGCGCATAAGCGCCCTCCACCCAGCTGCACTCCCCTCCCCCATCTCAGCAGACACGGTCCAGAGATTTGGGGGTCTTGGGTGATCAGGTGCCAGGGGAGGTTGCGGCCTTCACCCCCCATAAGGATGGGACACCAACCAAGCCTTGTGGCCCCAGCCCCAGCAAAGGCACCCCAGAGGCAATCCTGCCTCCCCTTGTTCATTCATTCATTCATCATTCACTCCTTCATTCATTCGACAAGTATTCCTTGAACACTTACTGAGCTCCAGGCATTGGGCAAGGAATGCATGGCCTCTGCCCCACGGAGTTTGGGTCCAAGGGGGACATTAGGAGTAGCACAGCCAAGAAACAGATAAATAAAATCATTGCTCCTGTGGGGAAGCACACAGGCAGGAGGCCCCCTTGACAGAAGGCAGAGAACCTACCTGAACCCACCTTAGATGCGGCAATTAAGGAGTAGGAGTAGGAGGAAGCATTTCAGCTGAGCTCTGAAGGCCAAAGAGCCAGCTGCAGGAAGAGTGTTCAGGTGAGAGGGTATAGCATGTGTAAAGCTAAAGGTGGAAAAGAGCCCCCTCAAGGCAGCCCCAGTGTGCACCCTCATTCTCCTCTTTCTCTGACCTGTCCCAGGAAACTTGCAAATCCAGATAAGTGGGCTCTAGAAAGCCAGAGTGATTTTTTTTTTTTTTTTTTTTGAGATGGAGTCTCGCTTGTCGCCCAGGCTGGAGTGCAGTGGCGCGATCTCGGCTCGCTGCAAGCTCTGCCTCCCGGGTTCACACCATTCTCCTGCCTCAGCCTCCCAACTAGCTGGGACTACAGGCGCCCACCACCACGCCCAGCTAATTTTTTGTATTTTTAGTAGAGACAGGGTTTCACCGTGTTAGCCAGGATGGTCTCAATCTCCTGACCTCGTGATCCGCCCGCCTCGGCCTCCCAAAGTGCTGGGATTGCAGGTGTGAACCACCATGCCCGGCCAGACTGATTTTAAGTTTGAACCTCAGCTCCAACACAGACTAGCTATGTGGACTTGGGCAAGCAACTTGACCTCTGTGAGCCTTGGTTTCCCCTTCTGTAAAATGGGAATAGGAGAATACATCTCATGGGTCTATGTATGGATTGATACGTGAAGTGCCAGCACGGGAAGGGGAGACAAAGATGTTGGGTTATTATCCCACTAATGTTTGATAAATCCGTGTGTGTGTGTGTGTGTGTGTGTGTGTGTGTTTCCTATTTCAAGAAGGCCCAGGGTGTGTAAGCAAAGTAGGGCCTCAGTCTCCAGAGAAAGAACCCAGCTTGCACATCTGGGTCTGAAGTGCAGGTCTCATTCAGGTGGGTTGCAGATGTGTGGCTTCCTCCTGGGGGGCTTCCTGGAGGAGGTGGTCAAGCAGGGCACCAGCATCCCTCCAGGAAGGAGCAGCAGCAGAGGAAAGAGCACTGGCCTGAGAGCCACACAGGACTGGCTGGGCCACTGGCTCAACCTGGCCCATGGACAAGTCACCCACTTCCTTTGGGTCTTGGTTTCCTCATCTGTAAAATGGGGATAATATAGAACCCCCTCACTGGTGGTTGTGAGGGCAGAATGGGGTCATACCTATGAAAACACTTTGCAAACCGTCCCATGCTGCACAACGCCGGGGCCTGCAGGAGGATGCTGGCTGGATCAGAGGGTGATGGCTTGGGCAACTGGGTCTAGATGCGTTGCAGCTCTCTGCCAGGAACCTGGCAGAGGGGTTTCCATTCTCTGCTCTCCACCCCCCAGGTCTGGTTCAGCAACCGCCGCGCCCGTTGGCGTAAGCAGGCAGGAGCCAACCAGCTGGCGGCGTTCAACCACCTTCTGCCAGGAGGCTTCCCGCCCACTGGCATGCCCACGCTGCCCCCCTACCAGCTGCCGGACTCCACCTACCCCACCACCACCATCTCCCAAGGTGAGTGTCCCGGCCCCGTCCTGCCATCTCAGTGGTGCCCCTTCTCTTCTTTCTTTACTTTCACTTACAAAGGCCCTTCCTTTTTTCTGACCATTTCTTACTTTCATGCAAGCAGGCTGTAAGAGAAAAAAGATGCAATCCTGCCCTTGAAATTCTTGGCCCTGACACAGAGCAGCCAGGTGGGGTCCCCAAGGTAGCCCCTGTGCACCTGTTTAGAACTGAGCTTCTCAAATGGTACCAGGGATCTCCCAGGAATGTTACTAAAACGCTGGTCTGGGTGAGGCCCAAGGTTCTGCACTTCTAAAAATCCCCCTGGGAGTGCCCAAGCTGGTGGGGCATGGACCAGGCTTTGAGGAGCGAGGATTTGGAGGAGAGGACACTGGGCTGACCCGCTTTGGAGGGAAAGGGACAGATTCTCCAGGGACTTTGGGACCATGCATAGTCACAGTCTTTGAGTTTTTAAAATGAGAGTGACATGAGTACGTGTGTGTATGAGTGAGTGCATGAGTGTGTGCGTGTGTGTGCATGAGTGTGTGCATGAGTGTGCGTGTGAGTGTGCGTGAGTGTGTGCATGAGTGTGCATGTGTGCATGAGTATGTGCGTGTGTGCATGAGTGTGTGTATGAGTGTGCATGTGTGAGTGCGTGTGAGTGTGCATGAGTGCGTGTGTGCATGAGTATGTGTGTATGTGCATGAGTGTGCGTGTGTGTGTGCATGAGAGTGTGTGTGTGCACGTGCGTGTGTACTTGGTGGGAAGATGTTGGAATCATGTTGGAATCTTCTTTTTTTTTTTTATATTGTGTTGGTCTCCAACCTATGACAAAAAAAAAATTTACAAAGGGGCTTAAATAATTTGCTGGGACCTCATTTTCTTGCCTCTCTCTCGAAAGATCCATTTTCAGAGATGGAATAAAGGTCAGGGCCTCCTTTGAGGACCTGAGAAAGCTCCCTCTGAGGGATTCCCCCAACTCTGGGGTGAACAGCCCTAGGCCAGGCTGGGCTGAGCGGGGTTCAGAGCCCTGAGGTCGGCCTGGGAAGGAGGCCTCACTTGAGCCCAGTTCTCCCAGTGGCTTGAAGTATAAGATTCCCTTCTAGCGTTGGAAAGGGAAAGGCGGAGGGAAGAAGGTGAGTGGGTGGGAGAGGATAGGGGATTAGAGGGGCCTTCGGAGAGGAAAGGAAAGTCTGGGTCCCAGGAGAGAAGGTGAGCCTTGTAGGGGAAGAAGGGTTCCTTCCCCCACCTCACCAGACCTTGCTCTCATTCTGTCACCCCCCACGCCCTGTCCCAGCACACACCAGGAATACCACTACTTGATATTGGCTTCATGGGCTGGGCGCAGTGGCTCACAACTGCAATCCCAGCACTTTGGGAGGCTGAGGCGGGCGGATCTCTTGAGGCCAGGAGTTGGAGACCAGCCTGGCCAACATGTGAAACTTCATCTCTACTAAAAATACAAAACAAACAAACAAAAAACAAATTAGCTGGGCATGGTGGCGTGCATCTATAATCCCAGCTACTCAGGAGGCTGAAGCAGGGGAATCGCTTGAACCCGGGAGGCAGAGGTTGCACGGAGCCCAGATCGTGCCACTGCACTCCAGCCTGGGTGACAGAGTGAGGCTCCATCTCAAAAAAAAAAAAATAAATTTTAAAAAAGATAGCTACCTCATAAAGCCTCCTCTTAAATGACTGGCAGGCTGGAGTTCTGGAGGCCAAGGAGAGAGTCAAAGAGCCCCCTCCAGCACTACTGTGACTTGGTAAGATAAATTGCAACAGTGTTGAGGGTCCCAGCCCCCGCAAAGCTGCACAGAGAGGCCCAGAGAGAGCAAAAGAACAGCCTAGCAGCAAAGAACAGACATGGCTCCGGAGTTAGGCCATTCAAATCCTGGTCCCATCACTCACTAGCCTGGTCATCTTGTGTGAGTGCCCCAAGCCCACCAAGCCTTGGTTTCTGCATCGGTAAAATGGGATTTACAGTCTTGCTTCATACCCTTAGGCAGCATTTGTAAAAGCAACTGGCAAGTGGTTGATGCTCACAAAACAAAACAGACCGGGTAGATTAACAGAGTCCCCATCAAGGTCTGGCTTTCAGCCCAGCTGGCATTTATTGAGCACCTACTGTGTGCCAAGCACTGAGCAACAGGGGCTGGTGTGCATCTGTCTAGGGGTTGTCTAGAATGTTGGGTTGTCAGTCAAGACCTGGCCGGTGCCCAGTGCCCTGCCCAGGAGCCAGCTTGTCTCATCCCAGGTAGCATGAGAGGGTAGTCCCTTCCCTCCATGGGATGGAGGCGGGGAGGAGGAGGCTCATGGCTTGCCTTCTGCTCTCAGAGGCCCAGCGTCCAGGATGTGGCCACTTGCTTAGGACCTCTCTTGGGTGTGTCTACAGATGGGGGCAGCACTGTGCACCGGCCCCAGCCCCTGCCACCGTCCACCATGCACCAGGGCGGGCTGGCTGCAGCGGCAGCAGCCGCCGACACCAGCTCTGCCTACGGAGCCCGCCACAGCTTCTCCAGCTACTCCGACAGCTTCATGAATCCGGCGGCGCCCTCCAACCACATGAACCCGGTCAGCAGCGGCCTGTCTCCTCAGGTAGGTGGCCTCAGACCAGCACCCAGGATCCCACCGTCACAAAAGTCAGACATCTGCAGACAGCACGTGGGTGGAAGCCTTGCGCTCTTTCCTGTAGGAGGCTCACTGTGGTCTGGGTTTTTGTTCTAGAACCAGGAATCCTCCCTAAACTCTGTCCCGTGCTCTTGGCTTTTCACCAGGAGTGACCAGTTCCTGAAAGGCAGGACCATGTCCTATTGGTGGAGAGAATTGTGGATGGGGTTCTGGGCCGGTAACTCTACCCTGATTGGTCATTGGAATTCTGTTTGCTCCTGTGTGATTGGTTAAGTCACTCATTGCCTCTGGGTGCTGTTAGAAGTCACAGGACCTGCTTTGGATGAAGTCAGAGAGATAATGTGGGTGCTAGTGGTGGTTATTGGTGAGTTTGGGGAACAGGACTTGATGATGCCGAAGGTCCCAATGAACTTGAGGAACTGATGGGTTCATTTTTGTGTAGCTTCAGCAGGATCCCAAATAGCTGTGGGGGAAGGGTGAAGTGCCTCCTGCCACATGTTTGTGGTGAGACTCCACCACGCATGATCCAAACTGATCTGAAGAGCCGTAGTGTGGCAGAACAGTGAAGGCTGTGGCGTGGGTCTAAATCCCAGCTCTACTGCTCAGGGGGCTCTGAGGCAAGTCAGCATCTGTGAGCCTCAGTTTATCCTCCATTAAGCAAAGAGAGTCTGTAACTAACCTCTCAACAAGGGGTGCTTGCCACATTCAATATGCTAATAGGTCAGAGCACCTAGCCCAGAGCCTGGCATGAAATTAGCGCCAAGTAAATATTAGTTCTCTGGCCCTCCCAGTGTCAGGACAATGTAATTAATATGGGAAATCCATTACCTAAAAGGAGAATAAAAAGAATTCAGAGAAGGCCACCAAGCTACATCCTGCGGGCCACGTCCGTCCAGCTCCCTGTTTTTTGTGAATAAAGTATTGGAATACAGCCATGTCCATTTATTTATGGTGGCTTTTGTGCCACCACAGCAGAATTGAGTAGTTTTAAAAGAGATCATATAAGGCCCAGCGTGGTGGCTCACACCTGTAATCCCAGCACTTTGGGAGGCCGAGGCAGGTGGATCACCTGAGGTCAGGAGTTCGAGACCAGCCTGGCCAACATGGTGAAACTCTGTCTCTACAAGAATACAAAAATTAGCCAGGCATGATGGCAGGTGCCTGTAATTTCAGCTACTTAGGAGGCTGAGGCTGGAGAATCGCTTGAACCCGGGAGGCAGAGGTTGCAGTGAGCCAAGATTGCACCATTGCACTTCAGCCTGGGTGACACAGTGAGACTCCATCTCAACAAAATAAATAAATAAATAAAAAGAGAGAGCATGTGGTCCACAAAGCCTGAAATAAGCCAGGCCCTTACAGTAAACTAAAAAAAAAAAAAAAAAACCTTTGTCTGAAACATTCTCAAGAATGTTAATTTTCTGCTTGTCTGGATTCATTTCTGTTTGCCTCCATTAATTTGTGTAGTTGAGGGTTAATTGCATTTCGGCTCCATCGTTTATTTATGGGAAAACCCTTGAGTAAGTCCCTTCCCCTTTCTATGCCTCAATTTTCTCATCCATGAAATGGAGATAATCCCGTTACTTGCCTCCCAAGGTTGCTGAGGATTGAATGAGATGATCTGTGGAAGGCGCTCAGCTCAGGTCTGGCACAGAGTGAGTGCCCAGCACCTGTAGGCAGCTGCCTGCAGAGCTCCTAATAGCGATGTATCAAGCCCTCTCAGGGTCCGCAGTATGAAGGGTGATGTCACTTACTTGGCTGAACTTGCCAGCCCCTGCACTAGTCCTCACCAGGCCACCTCACTCTCTTGCTGGGATCCCAGGTGAACTAAACCTTGCACGTGGAATGCAGCCTGTCGGCCAGAATGTCTTCCCTGGGGACCCCAGTTGGCCTCTTTGAGGTTCAAGGTCATGGCCTCCATCTCATTAGTGCTAACCTTCCAGAACCCTTGAGATGAGTCACAACAGGATCCCTGAGCTGGCTGGGGGAGGACACTGCAGAGATCCAAGGTGTCCATACCCAAGAATGGGGTCCAGGTGCGGCTTGGTGGTACAAAACAAATATGGAGGAGTGTCCTTAGAAAGCTGAAGAGGGTCTTTGGGGTTCTGTGCGCAGCTGTCTTGCTTTGGAGATGGAAGGGCCCCGGTACACATTGGCCAGGCCAGGGTTGAGAACCTGGCACACCTGACTCCGTGACCACTGCTTTTCCCAGCCCGCCCTGTCTCACTGTGGGCTGAGGTTTACCCCCGACACAGGACTCTGTCACAGGACAAAAGAGAGACTTGGCAAAGACAGGGCCCCAGGCCTCCAGAGTGTGGGTCGGGGATGGGAAACCGACGCACTGGTGTGAGCAGTGGATCAAGGGGGAGCATGTCCCCCATGGCTAGGAGACTTCAGAGTTGGATGACGTGTTTTCCATCCTTTCCTGGAAGTTCCTAAGTTGGACCCCCAGCCCTCCACCCAGCCCAGAATTTCACTGAAGCTAAAAGCGAGAGGCCTCCAGCCCATTCCTCAGGGCTGGGAGGCTGACATGATGAATTGGAGAAGCTCAGAGGCTCCCAGCAAAGGTGTGAAGACAGATAGAGGGTCTGACAGGGGCAGAGGGGACCAAGAGGTGAACAGCTGCTGGAGGAGGACGGGTGCAGGGGCAGCAGGGCAGGCCGTGTGTGTGCTTCTGTGCATGTGAACCGCAGAGGTTAAGCTGTGAGCACTTCCTGAAGGACCGGTGCAGCGAGCAGGGCGGGAGTTTCTGGGTCTTGTACAAAAGCTCCCGGGGTTGCTAGGCTCTGACTCCCACTGCCCTCCCTCCTCAGTCCTGGCAGGTGGACTTGACACCATCAGCACATCGCTGTGGTCCTGGGAGGTGCGGGGCCAGGAATCCTCTGTGTATAAGGATCTGTAGGGAGATGCCCTGTAAGGACAGATCTGCCTCCTGCATCCTCTCTTCCCAACAGGACCGGCTTCTCTATAGCTCACCTGGGCAGGAGGAGGTTAAGCTTCCCCCCCGGGCTGTGGGGTCAGCACACTGTCCCTTTCCCCAAGATGGCAGGTCCCTGACACATTGCCCAGATAGCTGTGGACCTCAAAACTGGAAGGAATTTTTTTCTTTTTTTCTCCCTCTCTTTTTTTTTTTTTTTGAGACAGAGTCTAACTCTGTTGCCCAGGCTGGAGTGCAGTGGCGCGATCTCAGCTCATTGCAACCTCTGCCTCCTTCCAGGTTCAAGCAATTTTCCTGCCTCAGCCTCCAGAGTAGCTGAGACTACAGGCATGTGCCACCATGCCCCAGCTAATTTTTTTGTACTTTTAGTAGAGATGGGATTTCACCATGTTGGCCAGGCTGGTCTTGAACTCCTGACCTCAAGTGATCCACTCACCTCAGCTTCCTAAAGTGTTAGGATTACAGGCGTGAGCCACTGCGCCCGGCCTAGAGCCTGAATCTTAGTTACTTGTTCTGTCTTCCTGCCTCTCAGAAATGCCCTCACTTGCACTCTTCTTAGAGATTGGCTGGTGCAAGTAGGGAAGCCACCCCCATCTATGGAAGCCACCCCCTTCAGCTTGGTGGAGGAAGGAGCTCATTCCACTCAGGTGGTGGATGAGAAAACTGAGGCCAATGACCTCAGGTTAGGGACCAGTGGGCAGAGCTGAGTTATATGGGCGAATGCCTTTCAAGAGGTTTAGATACCCTTGAGGCTTGGTTCCCTCATCATCTCCCCTACCCGCCCAAGCCCCGGCCTAATAGGATTAGGGATTAGGCACTCAGCACATGGATGTCCCTGGCTCTGTGCACTGGGTCCTTCTGAAGAGATGCAGGGAAAAGGAATCCTGCCCGTGAGACCTCATTCCTGATGAGGTTCATCTGGGGTTAGGATCATAGACTGCCCGCAACCCCCAGCCCACTCTTTCCCCTTTGCTCTGGGCTGAGGGCCAGTTACTTGGACAACGACTGTTAGAAAACAACTTAGAGGTGGGGTGCCGTGGCTCACATCTGTAATTCCAGCACTTTGGGAGGCCAAGGTGGGAGGATCACTTGAGCTCAGAGTTCAAGACCAGCCTAAGCAACATAGCAAAACCCAGTCTCTACAAAAAATTAACAAATCAGCCAGATACGGTGGGGCGAGCCTGTGGTCTCAGCTACTAGGGAGGCTGAGGTGGGAGGATTGATTGACCCTGGGAGGTTGAGGCTGCAGTGAGCTGTGATTGTGCTACTGTGCGCCAGCCTAGGTGACAGAGTGAGACCCTGTCTCAAAATTAATTAATTAATTAAAAACATAACATAGGACGAAAGGAACCTTTGGTAACACGAATGACTTTGAATAATGTGACACCTGCAGATTGATCCCTTAATACCAGTCCCTGTCTAGGAATCCCAGGCAGGCCAGGCTCTTAGGAGTAGTGGCCACAGATAGAAAGGAGAACACAAGGCTGGCCCTTGAGGGATCTCCAGTCTGGTGGGGAAGACACAGCCCCTGTCTTCAGGAACTCAGAGCCTGATGGAAGAGACAAACCCCTCATCCTCAGATGCCCCAGTCGGATGGGGAAGACACAGCTCCTGTCCTCAGGAGCTCATAGTCTGATGGAAGAGACAAAACCCCTCAAGCCCCTGTCCTCAGGAGCTCATAGTCTGATGGAAGAGACAAAACCCTCATCCTTAGATGCCTTAGTCTGATGGTGGAAGCACAGCCCTCTCTTGGAGCAGAGCTCCAAGAGACAGGTTGGGAGACAGGCATCAGGAAGTCATTCAGAGCTGCAGTTCTTGGCAGGCCGAGATCCCAAGCAAAGAACCAGGAGAAAAGTTCTGCCAGTTTCGAGGGTGCCTTGGGTTGAAGGCTGCAGGCAGGGTGCCTTGTGCTGGAGGCTTCCTCAGGGCCCAGGTGGTGTGTGCCAGGTGTGGCTGGGAGGTGTGGTTAGCTGGAACTTCCTCATCTCCCAACCTTTTTAAGATGCCAACTATATCAGAGTAGGAAGTGGAAACTGAGGCCCAGAGAGGGCCCAATCTCCTCCCAGATTTTCTGAAAATCACACCATTGGGTTAGCGGCACCCTTGGCTGGGGTCTGGAGGGCTCCTGCCTCGTGGAAGGGACGTCGGTCTCCCCAGCACCGCTCCTGGTGCTCTTTCCTAATGTCCCACACTCATCGTCTCCTTTGTTCCTTTCTGGAGCTTAAAATGAAGGAACCCATAAAGGGATTTACATATTTACAATTTCCCCACACACCGAGCTAATGAAGAATATTCTCTAAGCGTGCAGTTAACCACACAACCACCATCACGGCCAACCAGCCTTTCTGTCCTTTCCTGCTTCTTGATACCCTTCTCTCCGGTCCAGCCTGTGCCTTTAGTAATTACGGCAACAGCAATGGCAGAGATCATGCTTACAGAGGGCCAGGTCCCGATGGACCTGAATGCTGACCCCACTTGCCCTCCTTGACTCTTGGCTGTTATCTTGTGACCCTCGTTTTGCAGATGAGGAAACCTTCCTTGTCCAGGGTCCCCTATCCATCCAACCACCTAACAAACATTTATGGAGCCTCTTCCAGGTGCCAGGTTGTGTGCTAGGATCTGGCAAGTGGCAGAGTTAGGATTCCAACAGTGGCTCCAGGGCTCACTGTGCTACTGTGTTGTATCTGCCTGGTGCGGTTGGTCTGGTGGTCCATCCAGGGAAGCTGAGGTCCCAGGTCACAGGGGCAATTAATGCAGAGTCAGGTTCAGAGTCGCTGTCCCCAAATGCCAAGCTTTCTCTTTCCTCCCGAGACCCACAGAAATCAAGCTCAAGGCTTTACTTTTATTTGTGGATGGGGTCTCCTGGGTGCGTCTTTACAGCACATGCCCAGTACTGCCCTCCTGGCATTGTCTGAGGCCTCTAGGCAGCCAGTTCAGCAAGAAAAGACATTCCATTAATGGCATACCTACTGGACGCCAGATCCCATGTAAGCACTTTGCCTATCTGAAGTCATTCCAGCCCCACAGCAACCCTACTCTTGGGGAAATAGGCTCAGAGAGGTCAAGTCACTTGCTGAAGGTCACAGAGCAGGTGAGTGATGGAGATGGGGTTCTAATTCAGGTCTGCCGGACCCAGGAACCTCACCACCACTTGACTCTCAGCAAGACACGACCAAGACAGTCCCCTTGCCCTAGGGAACTGAGCAGTGCCACTCACACAGTGGACACTGGAGATTCCTACCTCTCTCTCCTATCACTTCCTCTTCATGCCCCCGCCCCTTCATTGGCGACACTGCGTTTATAATAGGCATTTAAAATGAGTCTTGCTGGACCAGGGACGAGGAAGGAGGAGGGAGCGAGAGATTTGTAGGCAGGAAGATGGGGAGGGGGATTGTGGGGTGTTAAATAGCCCAGAATTTTAAAAAAACTGATGCAAATCACTGGTAGGAGAGAAAATTATGTGCAATTACGTCCTGATATTGGAAGGTTTTGCCTAGCCCAGGCAACAAGATCTCATTAACAAGCAGAAAATAAGATTGAAATGGTGTGTAAAAGAGCTGAAAAATGAATTTGAATGCTGCGTTTGTCCACAATTACCCCCTCCTTCACACATATTTTATTGCAATTTTTTTATTATTCTTAATCTCTCCATTCCTCAAAGCAGATTGGGGACATCCTGGCATTACCAGGGCGTCAGGAGGAGGTGTGGAGGATTGCCTGCCCCCCTGAAAGGAGACCCTTCTCTCGCACATTTTCCAAGGTTGGGTTTTGGAGGGATCAGAATTCATTTCTCCGGCTTAGCAGGTTGTAGGAACATGGGGCTTTAACCCCGGCTGCTCGCTCCTCTGCGCCCCGCCCAGCCCTTCCTTCTCCTCCCTTCCTGGGCGAGTCTCCTGCTGCCCGCTTCCTCTCTTTGCCTTCTCAGGGTCTCTTTCAGGCCTCCGCTGTCTCAGGAGGCCTCTCCCTCGGGCCCCATGGGTAGAAGGAAGCCTGGAGCGAGAGAAACTGTGCCACCTGTGCCAACAAGCAGCTGTGAGTTGGAGCTCTGGTTCTGCCATTTACTAAATTGCTGTGTGACCCTGGCACAGCTTGCTTAACCTCTCTGGGCTTCCTTTTCCTCATCAGAAAACGGGTGATCATTGCTACCTCTCAGGGGTTGCTGTGAGAACTAAGGGAAAATTCAAATTAGGTGCCTGGTACAAGTAGGCACTCACTAAATGTGCACTCATCATACCCCCCTCACCTGTGCCCTGGCCTCCACCTCTGCCTCACTGCCATCCCTTCTGTTCCTTTCCCTCTGTTCCCTTCTTTTACTTCCCCGCTCTCCTTGACCCCCTTCAGTTAGCTGGACAATGCTTGAGTTGGTTTCCTATCCAGGGCAATGTGTAAGGTGTTCTGCTGACCTAAGTCTAGGGAGGAGAAGGTGCCAGGTGAAGGGGGTTCCCTCTCTGCAGAAAGTAGGGGAAAGCCTGTCTCCTGCTCCTCCCTCGGGCCCCTGGGGAAGGACTTGCTGATGGAGGAGCGCTTGACTCAAGTTGGAAGGGCATGGGCTCTGAGTGGTTTTTCCCAGGATTAGGGGAAAGCTAACTGAGTCATCCCCCCACCCCCCAACACACATCCGCACACCCCTGTTTCTCTTTCTCATGACCAGTGCTGTTGGTATGGAGTCAGGGGTCAGTTTGTGGAGTGGGCCAGGAATCTGTGGCTGGATTTTCTTGGACCTGAAGCCAAATGACATTTTTCGGTGTCTGCCCTCCCCAACTGGCCTTCTGTACCCAGGAGAGACTGATCCCTGCCCCTACCCAAACCACATCCACCAGCCCCTGGTCACAGCATCAGACTAACAGTTGGGCTGCCCGTCCACTCTGCTCATCAGGCAGCCCCCAATCCCCCAGGGCTTTTTCCCCCGGTTCTCTTGGCAAGGCCAGCCCCAGGGTAGGGATGAACTGCAAGGCTCAGGGAAGCAGCAATGGTGGAGGTGTGAACTGATGGTCGGTGTGAACTGATGGTCAGTGTGAATTGACGGTCGCTTTAGTCCCTTGCCCTGGGCATCCTCAGCCCTTCCAGAACCTGGGGAGACAGACCCGGCCAAGACCCTGCTCTCACATCCAGCTCCGTCTTTGTCCACAGTTAACCCACCTCAGTGGGAAACGCTGAGTTGTTTCCCCCCTGGCAGCTCTTCACCAAACAAAACCACCTGCTCACGTCCATCAGAAGCCTCAGCTCAAGCCCACAAGGGAGCGGCCTGGGCAGAGCCTCTTCTCCTGTGAAAATAGACTCGTGTTTATGTCTCTGCCTTTCCCACCCCTTTTTCCTGGGTGGAGGGGAATGAGGGGGCAGGGGAGAAGGAGGAAACCCCTCCTGGAAAGAAAGGCCAAACCAGGATCAGGAACTTTCCAGACTGCTGCTGAGGGGAATGGAGCATGCCTATGAGTAGGCTCTGCTAGGAACTGGGAGGCCTGGCGGATTGCCTGGCTTTCAGGGTGACATTAGAGCCTTTGGATCATTGAAGGAGAAGTGCGAGAGCAACCCTGACCTTGCCTCCTTTCTTAGAGAACTGGGTAGAATTCTGGGAAGACAGCAGGTCTTCAGCCCACCTATCTGAGTCCGAACAAGAGGTGGGTGGAGGGTGGCCTTCAAGGACCACTCTGGGGCCGGCTGTGGTGGCTCACACCTGTAATCCCAGCACTTTGGGAGGCTGAGGCGAGCGGATCACTTGAGGTCAGGAGACTGAGACCAGCCTGGGCAACATGGTGAAACCCCGTCTCAACTAAAAATACAAAAATTAACTGGGCATGGTGGTGCATGCCTGTAATCCCAGCTACTTGGGAGGCTGAGGGGGGAGGATTGCTTGAACCCAGGAGGCGGAGGTTGCGATGAGCTGAGATAACACTACTGCCCTCAAGCCGGGGCGACAGACCGAGACTCCATCTCAAGAAAAAAAAGGGGAGGGGCACTCTGGGCCTCTTGTATGCCCACCAGCAAAACATCTTCTTCCATCCAAACTCCACACCTCCAGAGGGTGTGGGCAGGAGCTGACCTCTGCCCCTTTGCACAGATGGAGTAGAGACCTGGCATAAATAAGTGGGGAAGTGGAAAGTAGCCTGCTTGGAAGCTCTAGATGTTTCCACACACCACTGTTGTCAGGGACCATGGTCTTCAGTAGGACCACAGGCAGCATGGCAGTACTTGGGACACAAAATCTTGATGTGACACTTGTATTATAACTAGGTGTCTCGCAGGTAATGGACCACCACCAACTGTTGGGCAACCCGCAGGCATACAGCAGGCCTGGCGAGACACAGCTGTAGCCCATTCCCAAGAGGATTTTGAGGCAGCTGATCATGTGGTTTGCACTTGAACATCATTACATATGATTCCCTTCAAATTCATTTGTCTAACTCCCCTTAACAGCATAGAGGGAGACTCAAGAAAGAAATATGCATGGCTGTCTCTGCTCTTATACTTTGGAGAGACAATACTCCTCATCCCACCCCAGAGAAAAATTAGAGTATTCATTGTGGACAATTTAGTGTGATTTCTAGTCAGACAGGAAGACCAGAGGAAGTCTAGAGAAGGGAGGGCATAGTCAGAGAAGGCTTCCTGGAAGACGAGTCCCAGTGAGAAGACAGGACTTGCTCAGGGATAAATGAAGGTGCAGGAGACTGGTGCCGACCAGAAAGCAGCAAATGAGAACGGCAGATATTAAAACAGCCACTAATTTAGGCACATCGTGGACACAGTGGAATGATCATACAGACCAGGGCTCAAATGCCAGCTCCTCAGCCGGACACAGTGGCTGACGCCTGTAATCCCAGCACTTTGGGAGGCCAAGGCGGGCGGACCACTTGAGGCCGGGAGTTCGAGACCAGCCTGGCCAGCATGGTGAAATCCCGTCTCCACTAAAAATACAAAAATTAGCCAGGCATGGTGGTGTGTGCCGGTAGTCCCAGCTACTCGGCTGAGGCCAGAGAATCACTTGAACCCCAGAGGCGGAGGTTGCAGTGAGCCAAGATCTAGTCACTGCACTTCAGCCTGGGTGACAGAATGAGACTCCGTCTCAAATAAATAAATAAATAAATATAAATAAAAATACAAAAACAAATTCTAGCTCCTCTACTTATTTGCTTTGTGATCACAGGCAAGTTATATGAGCTCTCAGAGCCTCAGTTTACTCATCTGTGAAATGGGGCCTCTGCCACTCACCTTGCAGGCTTATGAGAATTAAATGAGATTGTTCATGTGAAACACTTAGTTCCATACCTGGCATCTGGTAAGAGCTTAAGACAACGTTCCCCTTTCTGCTTCTCCTTGCCCTGAACGGAAATTGAACTCCAGAAGTCTTGCTAGGTTTCTCTACCCAGGCAATTTCCTTTCTGGGCCTGGTCAAAGGTTGGAAACTCAGGAGATCCAAGTTTCCTCTAGGCGCTACCTCCGAACCGCCACGTGATCCTGATAGAGGCCTTACTGCTGTGGGCCTCAGCTTCCCCATCTGTGCGATGAAAGAGATGGACCAACTGCTAGCAGAGAGCCTTCCTACTCAGAATCAGTGATTCTGTGGGTTACTTGTACATCCAGGGGAGTCACAGCCTCCAGATCTGCGGGCAGGGCTGGCCCGCCTCTCAGTCGTACATCTGCACCTCCTTCCTGCCTCCTGGGAAGCCCAGCAAACCTGGGGTTTAGCCTTCCAGAGCTGCCTGGCTTGGTGGGAAAGAATGCAAATAGTGGATTTGTCCTTCTTTCTGATTAGCACAGGGACTGGGGATGAGACAGTACAGCAGACAGAAGGAAAGAAAATGAAGGAGATTAGCAATTAATACGGCGAGCAGACTTGGAGTTTCACAGGCCTGTCCCTGGAGTCCCCTGGGGGGCGGGGGGGAGGCCGCCGGGATAGTTGGGCAGTCGGGCCTGGGAGGCCAGGCAAGATCGCAGGTAGGAGAGACGGGGGCGACTTTGAGGGTCCCCAAAGGAGACTCATGCTCTCCTCTGCCTCCAAGCCTTTGTACCTGCTGCTCCCTTGGCCTGGAACACCTTCTCCACCACCCCATTGTCATCTCGAGCCCACCCCTACTTCCTTTTTAAGACTTGGCTCCCTTCCATGAAGCCTTCCTTCACCATACCCCCCACACAGTGGGTTTGCTGTGCTTTCCCTGTGCGGTTACCACATTTTATCAGTACATTAAATGTATATATTGATATAAGTAATACAGTATGTCTGTATTGCTACACAAATATTATTAAATAGTAATAAGTAAAATGTTTTAGCATTTACCACAAGCCAGATGCTGTGCTAAGTCAGCTACATGAATTATCTCATTTAATCGTTACAGCATCCCCTTGGAGGAAGTGCTGGAATGATTATTTCTGTCCTACAGATATAGGGACAGAGGCATGGAGCAGTTTAAATAATTTGTCTAGGGTAAGTTGCTCATTAAGGCAGGAGAGCAGGGGCGTCAAGATGCGTACTAGAATCCCAGTGCTTGGGCTCAGTCCCCAGCATTGTCACTTCCTACCTGTGTGACCCCAAACAGGCTCTTCCCTGTCTCTGTTTCCCCTTCTGTAAGGTGAGGCTAATAATCATTCCCATTTTATAGAGCTAGCCTGAGAAGTGTGTTCATATATGCAAGGCATGCAGAAGAACAGCTAGCATAATATGAGGTAGCTGTTTGCAGATGGGGTCTGAGGCTCCAGCAGGTGCCACCGGGGCCAAGGTCACAGTGAGTTAGCACAGGGCCAGGACGCAGACCTCCTGTTGCAGAATTCATGTTCCCTCAACACCTTTGCAGCTGTCTCTTCCACACTCATTTCCCATCTTCTTTCCATCAGCCTTTTCCATCCTGTTCCCCCGCTCCTTCTTGCCCCCAACTCTAGGTTCCTGCCCTGCCCCCACGTCAGCCCCAGGGCTCCCTAACCTTCCCCACAGGCCCTTCTCTCTCCTGGCCCTCTCCCCGCCTGTGAACACGTTTCTCCAACACCTTTTTCATTGGGGACGGGTGTCCTTGGCCACCAGGGGAGTTCTGCTAAGGGCAGGGGAGGCTCCTCCCTTGGAGCTTTGGAGAACATCAGAGATCTGGGTGGGGTCCCCCAGGACATTGTTGGAGGCCTTTGGAAGGATGGGCCTGGGTGCGCCCTAATTCCTGCACACCTCGGCCTTGTCACTCCCCCACTCTGTGGCTCTGTTGCCTTCTGAGTGATAAGGGCCTGCACTTTCTTGGGAGGGTGGACAGCCTCCCCCACCCCTCAGCCCAGCCAGGCCTGCCTTCCACTTTCTCCTCCAGTCATTCTTGCCTCCCTGTCCCCTCCCACAGCCCAGAACTCTCTCTTGGGCTTGGTTGATAGGAAATCCACGTCTGGTTTTGTTTTTCTTTTTTTCTTTTTTCGTCTGTCACCCAGGCTGGATCATTGGGCCAATCGGCTCATGCAACCTGCCACCTCCGGTTCCCCCTTCTCTCTGCCTCACGATCCGCACCACGCCCAGCTAATTTTTTTTTTGGATTTTTAGTAGAGACGGGGTTTCACCGTGGTCTCGATCTCCTGACCTCGTGATCCGCCCGCCTCGGCCTCCCAAAGTGCTGGGATTACAAGCGTGAGCCACTTTTTCACACACTCTCTGCTTCCTATTTCTCTCCTTTCCCCATTTCCTCTTTTCGCCCTTCGCGCCCCATTTCCCTTCGCCCCCTGTGCAACACCCCCTTGCTCACCGTCTCCCTGACCGTGTCATAACCCTGAGAATACCTCCAGCCTGGGTCCTCTCTCCACTCACTCCCTTCTCAGACCCTCATTTCCCTCTTTGCCTGTCTCCTCCCATAGCCGGCCTCGCCTCCACCCACTCTCTTCCCCCTAATCTCTCTCATTCTCCTCTCCTCTCTCATTCCACACCCAACAAACACCTCTTCCCCCTCCATCTTCAGCCCCTGCGAGCCCCCCTTGCCCTCTCCCCCATCCCCATGTCCCCTTTCCGAATTCCTCCTCTGCTGGTGGGCTCCGAGGCAGGGGCCGGGCGCGGGCTGCCGAGGCCAGGCGGACCCAAGTCCAGGGCGGGGGTTGGGGCGGCGGCGTGGAGGGGGGATCGGGTCGGCGGAGGGGGGATCGGGTCGGGGCGGGGGGGGGGATCCGCGCGGCCGCCCCTCCCCGCGCTCCGCCGCCGCCGCGCCTTTGATCCATGGCCCGAGGCCGCCTGACAGTGGAAAATGCGGGGAGACAAAACCACTCAGTCAAAGTGATTCCCAACAACTGTCTCCCCGAGATAAGGACGCCCTCGGGCTCGGCGGCCTGCTTAATTCCCGCTGCCCGGGCCTGGGATCCCGAGCAGCCGCGCGCCTGGCCGCCCCCCGGACTGCGGAGCTGCCGCTCGCTCGCTCGCTCGCTCGTCCAGTCTTGGTCGCGAGGCCTCGGACGTCTCGGGACGGGGCAGGCGGCGAAGGGACGGGCAGCCGGAAGGAAGACCCTTGCTGCCTGCTGGAGAGAGAGGCTCCCTCGGGAGCGCTCCATTCCCCACCCGTTCATTAGGGCCTTCTCCATCAATGCACTTGCCCTTCCCTCCACCTAGAACCCTCTTGCCCCTCCTCTCCTCGCTTAGCCAGCCCTGCTCATCTCTCTGGTCTCAGCTCAGAGGTCGTTTCCTCCAGAAGTTTGCCCTGACCTGGATCTGGTGGCCAGGCCCCCTCCCACGCCCCTTGTATTCCCCTGGGTAGCAGCTTTGCCTCTGGTTTCTAACTTTTTGGATACCGCTCTCTCTCTCTAATGCAAGGACCCTAGGCTCTTGGCCTGTGTCCCCAGCACAAAGCCTGGCACGAAGTAGATGCCCAATAAACAGCTGCAAGCATGCCCTGGGCTCTCCTGAGGGTCTATTCTGTGCCCCTTTCTGTGCACAGAGGATGCCAGGTGGGCTAAACCTGGCCTCTGCCCTCAAGAACCTTCCAGTTAGTCCACCCACAGACAAGCAAGTGACAAACCATGAGCCAGAAGCCTCCAGAGAGGAGGGAGGCCTGGGGAGGGTCCGCAGCCCCCTCGTAGGGAGGGAAATACCGTCTTGACGGCCAGCTGGCCTGACTCGCTGGACAGACCACCTAGAGCCCCGACTCTGCTGTCTGACCACCCTCCTTAGCAAGCTATGGTTCAACAATGTGTAGATTCCAGAGGGACAGGAGATGAGATTATGTAAAGTGAGGCCAAAAGGGAGCCCTCATGATCCCACCTGAACCTCCATGGGGGTGTCGGGGACAGAAGAGCCAGCATGTTTGGGACGATGGCAGGAGACACATGTCCTGTGGAGGCAGAATTCAGCTGAACTGAGTTCACTTGGAGCTGGCCAGGGATGGAAGGGGTAACTTTGGAAAGCAGGGAGTGCCCCATCTCTGCCCAGAGCGGGGTGCAAGCAGAATCCAGGCCATACCTGCCAAAATGGTTGGAGGGCGAGTCTTTGCAGGGTGGAGCAATGGAGCTAGAGTCAGTGGTTCCCAAACCTGAGCCTGTTAAAGATCTCAATTCGCAGACTCCACCCTGAGAGGCTGTTACAGTAGGTCCGTGGTGGGACTGGGGAAATCTGTGTTTTTTAAAAAGGTACAGTGCAAGGCATCCGGTCCCAGGCCTGGTACATCCAAAGCATAGATTGGCGAGCTTCCATCTTGTCAAGCTCTCCCCAAGTGGAGGAACGTGGGGATCTGTCAAAGGCCTCTCTAATCTCAGTGCACCTGGGGGTCCCTGTGCACCCCAAGGGTATCCATGCCTTGACCCTTCCTTTTTTTATTTGTTATTTATTATTTTATTTTATTTTATTTTATTTTTGAGATGGAGTCTCACTCTGTTGCCCAGGCTGGAGTGCAGTGGCTCGATCTCGGCTCACTGCAAGCTCCGCCTCCCAGGTTCAAGTAATTCTCCTGCCTCAGCCTCACGAGTAGCTGGGATTACAGGCATGTGCCACCACGCTGGCTAATTTTTGCATTTTTAATAGAGACGGGGTTTCACCATGTTGGCCAGGCTGGTCTCAAACTCCTGACCTCATGATCCTCCCACCTCAGCCTCCCAAAGTGCTGGGATTACAGGCATGAGCCACCACACCCAGACGACCCTTCTTTTCTTTAGAAAACAAGTTGGAGGGAGTGTCTACTTGAAATGAACTGAGCTCCCCCTCCCCAGCAATCTCAGAGCTAGAAGGCACCTAGAAGGAGTTAACTGGCTGTCTCATGTTGCAGATAGAGACACTCACAGTGCTCCTGCACACTTTTACTGTCCAGAAAGACTCAGGAGTTAGCAGGGCTTTCCGAGGGCACAGTGAGTGCGGCAATGGCCTTATCATTGCAAGAGGCTGATTTGCAGCATGTGCAGTCAGCCATGCCTCTGCTGCCAGTGGCTTAGGTGACTTCTGCTTTGACACAGAGCCCTGGGAAATCTTTTCAAGCATCCACAAAAGAGGCAACCCATGTGGGTGAATGAGTGCTGGGTGAGGAGACAGGAGATCTAGGTGGGGCTTTTGAGGGCGATCCGCCCCTGCCCTGCTCCTGTCCCTCCATCCTGCTGCGTGAGGGCTGGGGCTTTGGAGGATAGGAGACAGTGTGCGCTCTCAGAACCCAGCCCCCAAGCCCTGGGGACTGCCAGTGGAACTGGCCTGAGGCCAAATGAATGTGACCCCCCTCACCAGACCAGGGGTCTCTGACCAGCGGCATCAGAGGATTAAGGTCCCATGAGGGCCCTGGTAAGTGTCTTATCACAAAGGGGACATGTCCAGGCTGAAATTGAGACATGATGCCCAGGGGCAGAAGTTCTGAAGGGGCTCCCTTCCCTTCTTGGGCATAGATAATGCCCTCCCCCGGCCCTGGAACTCCATAGCATCCTTCCCTGAGCACCCTGGATTGTGGCTCCAACCCCAACCAACTTCATTCTCCTTATCTAGGTCTCTGGGGTGAAACGGCTGTCCCAACTGGGGTCGTATTCTGCTTTTACTCCCAAAGAAGTGGAGTTTGTATCCCAGCATGGTTACTGATCATAGTAGCAGTCATGCCACGCCACATTGGTTTGGCAGTTGGCAAAGGCACCTCTACTCCTATTAGCTATTTGGCCCTCCCTGAGCCCTAAGGGCTTGGAATCATTGTACCCATTTTGCAGACTCAGAGAGGTGAGCCCCGTGGTTAGCAGCAAGGGACAATTTTGGAACCAAAACTGGTTTATCCAGACATTCAATTATGTCCTCCAAGCTGTGCTGCCAGAACAGGCAGGGTCTGGAGCAGACCCTTGCTACTCCAAGTCTGTTCTGCACTTTAACGAGGTCCCTCCGAGGCTCTGCATGCCTGTGGATGTCTGAGAAGCACTAAAGAATGACCTCTCATGCCTTCCCCTCCTCCCAGCTCTCAGATGCTCCATAAGCTCCCTGCGATGACTCAAAGTAGACCACCCTGAACAGCAGAGGACAGAGAAAGGAAGCGCCCTGGGAGGGAACCCCAAATCCTTCCAAGGCCCAGAAGAAGAGGCAGGAGAGCAAGGGAGGTGGCTGCGGTTCTGTACTCAGCCAACACCCAGCTAGACCAGGGTATGGGCCTGGCACCCTGGCATGACAGCTCAACCCTGGGTCACATCAAGCTCTTGGGCTGATTTGGCAGGTGACTCTAGCAGGGAGGTATGCAGTGGGCAAGAAAGTGGTCAGAGAGACAGACAGACCCAGAAAGAGCCAGGGTATGAGGTGCTGATGGAGAGAAGGGAGGTGGGTGCGGGTGGACCCATGGAGAGAGGGGAGGTGGGTGCAGACAGACCCATGGAGAGAAGGGAGGTGGGTGTGGATGGACCCACTGAAGCGTCAAGGAAAAGGAGGGATGGAGAGGGGTGGAAGTTAGGGGGAGAGAGAGAGAGGTAGAGAGACACCCAGAGACTGAGAGACAGAAACAGGAGCAAGAAAACCTAGGTCAGAGCAATGCGGAGGTGGGGGCATATACAGGGGCGGGGCCGGGAGAGGGAGAGACACAGGGAGAGGGATGAATCAAGAAGGCCAGGGATGATGGAGGGGGGACCCAGAGCTGGAGGGAGGAAGGTGCAGAGAGAGGGCTTGAGGGCTCGGAGGAGAGGGACACAGACAGCTCTGCCATCAGAGGAACCCGAATTTGAATTCCAGGCCCACCACCTGCTCCCCCAGCAGGCAGGTCCCTTTCTCTCCCAGCCTAGTGACCTGCCAGAGCCAGCTTCTCTCCACACTCCCTCGAGCCTCTTCTCCCACTCCCAGTCCAGGTGTCCGTGACGAGGACCTTTTCCCATGCACAGGGGCTGCCCGGGCCTGAACCCCAGATGCCCTGGCCTCCCAGTGTGGCGGTGGTGGGTCCCAGAGCCCTCAGAGCCCAGGGTGAGAAGTCCTGCCCTTTTGCCGAGTGTTTTTCTTTAGTTCCAGATGCCACCCTGACAGGTGCTACCCTGTGATTAATGTCCCCACCCCCAAGGCCTGGGACCAGCCCCTCCTCCCCAAGCCAGAGGTGGCGGTGGGTGGGCAGTGCAGGAACTGAGCTTCCAGAATCCCTTCCTGGTTCCTCCCTCTTCCTGGACCCCCTCTAGCCACCAGGAGCAGAGAACAGACCCTTCCTCAGAGACACTCTCAGATGAGCCACATGGCCGTGGCTGAGTTTCCCTTTAAGCCTCAGTTTCCCTGGCTCTCTGAAGGTGGCAATAGTCTTGCTGCTGTGCTCAGGAGGCCGTGCCAGCAGAGTGCCTGGAGCTCCCTGGGGCAAAGCACAGAGGCTGCTGGGGGCCTCTGGGGAGCCCCACACCGTCTTGATACCAGAGCCACTAATGGTGGTGGATGTGGGGATAAAAAGAACCATTTCTGCTCCGTCAGTGATGCAGGGAGGAGAAGCTGGCAGTTGTCGGACCATGTCTGGCAACACACAGGCTTCAGCAACTTGAAGGCCCTGTGCAGAGTGCAGAGAAGCAGACCATGGTTATTCAAAGGAGAGTCATGATCAGGGGCGTTGCATGGTTTGGGGGACTGCTGTCAGAGATGGGGATCAAGGTCGGAGTTAGAATCGGTCGTGTTACATTGGAGGGTATTATCTAAGTTGGTGGCAATGGTTACCAGCTGTGTGATCTTGGGCAAATGACTTGACCTCTCTGTGCCTCCATTTGCTCATCTATCAAATGTGGATGATACAGGGTTAGACCTGCTTCCCAGGGCTGTTGTGAGGAGTAAATGTGTTAACTCACTGAAATGCTGCCTGACATGGAGACAGCATTATAGAAATATTAGCTTAGGATTATGGATGGCTGACCTTGGAAGTGTGGTCAGCACCAGGGTCATGGAGTGGGGTCGTAATCAGAGCGGGGGGCCCAGGTTGGAGTTGGAGTGCGTGCAGTATAGGATAAGGCAGGGACTCCATTTGCCCAAACCCTTCCCCATATAACCCGAGGCATCGCCTTTCCAGCCTGCATCGCCAGCGAAAAAGCTACTATCTCCTCCCGCATCTCTTAGGGCCCAGGGACTGAAACGAGACAACATCTCTCCACCACTGTCCCCAGCCTCTTGTTTGTTTGGTACGTCGATGCCGTGGGCACGTTTTTGCTAATTTTGTAGCTGCCTTTATCAAATGGGGATTCACAAGCACTTTATCCTCGATAAGTGGATTAGTCGGTGAGCTAAACAAGAAGGTGTGGGACGCGGGGGCTGCTCCGGAGAAGATATTTGTTTTGCAAAGAATGGAGCCTGCGTTCCCTGCCCTGTGTAGGTGAGGCGGCAGGGCGTCGACATAGCTGGAAGGGCTATCTCTGTTCCTTCTCCCAGAAGGGCCCCGGAAGCCCTAACTCATGGGAACTTTCTACAGTGCCAGCAGGGAGCAGGAGGGAGGCTGGATCTCTGGAGAAAGAGCTCCTGGGTCCATCCGGGGAGGGGAGAGTGAAACTCCAAATCAGACCCAGGTAAATAGGTATACCGGGGCTTATGTTGAGTTGTGTCACCTCCTTGGGCTGCAGCTTTTTCCTCTCCATCTTCTGTCTTCATCCACCTTTCCTTTCCTTCCTACCCTTCACCTCCTGTCTTTGTCTCCTTTCTTCATCCCTCAAACCCCTCCAAGGGCCTTTTGCTAAGAACTGTAAATTCAGGCACCAGTAAGACATCGTTTCTGCTCTTGCAGACTTCATAGTCCAGTTGGACAAACCAAGACAACAAATTAATGGGCCCCTAAACGTGCCAGCAAGAGGTGAATCTGGTTGGAAACCCTAGAATGCTTCCAGCTGCTTCCTTAGCCTTGATGCTCTCTAAGGAATGGCCATCTGGTGCTCACAGGGCTTCTCAAACTTCTCTTCAAACACCCGGGATAATAGTTGAGTATGTTCCCCCTGAGGCCCTGGGGGTGGGGTGTAACATAGAGTTTCATGTATTCTCTTTGAGATGCATTCTTTGCCACTACAGAGCCATATATGTTGGGTCATAATAATGGAATAAGTTGGCATTGTGTCAAGTTGACTCCTCTCCAGCAAGTTGCGCCATGTTTAGCTTGTGACTTTCCATGGCACGTGAAGGACAACCAAATATGGGCACTGAGAGGGGAATCAAAGATGATTGGGATGTCTGAAGTCTGAGTGAACAAGAAGGTGAGGCATCGTAGACAGAAACAGGGAATGCAGGAGGAGGACCTGGGTCAGAGCTAGCTCTTTGTAGGTCAAGACCAGGAGATAGCCACCAACGTGTCCAGGACAGAGGTCGGGGCAGAGATGTGGATTTCAGAGACATCTCTCTGCAGAGACCTGGAGGTGGAATAAGATGCACAGGGAGAGAAGAGAGAAAGGCTGGGAGGTTTCATTGCACCCATAGAGGGGGGACCCAAATGCTTTCTTTTTCCCTTCCATTTTTCATATGCATAGCCAAGATCTTGAGATCCTTGCTCTGTGTTGCAGCAAGAGCCTGGTTGAGGGGGAGAGAGGGAGCAGAGACTCTAAGAAGGAAAGAAAAGAGTGGAGCAGAGCATTCCGGTCCCCAGCTGGTCCTTAGCAGCGTCTGTCCGCCCCAAACTGCCTCCAGCTGAGTGTGATTTTGCTATTTATTTACATGTAATTATTGCTATGAGGTGCAGATATTAACGCTGTCAAGAGCAATTTGCTCTGACATTTTTCACTCGCTCAGTGCCCCCGCCACTCTCAATGGGGCCCAGGGTACTCCCGGCTCAGGCCGCTGCATGCTCGGTGGCCCGGCCGGGAACCACCCAGCCGGCAAGGAGTGGCGTCAGCGGGCTCACCCGGCTCCTCTGCAAACTCATTAAGCTTCGAAATTGAATTTGGTCTGGGAGAGGGCTGGCTGGGCCCCACTCCACCAGCCGAGGCTGGCTCAAGGCCTCCCTGCTCTGTCTTCCACAGAGAAAACTGGGCAGGGCCAAGCTCACTAGGGCACAGGCCAGTGGCTAAGGCTGGCAGCAGGCTGCAGAGGCAGCTGGTGAAGGCAGTGGAGGGTCATGGTCAGAGAGGTGAGATGTACACAGCCACCATCAGCAGAGCCCCAACACGGCCAAGGCACGCTGCGGGCATGGTAGCACAAACCCTCTCTGTCTGCTCCATTACCAGGTCACCCAAGAAACCAATCCGTAACTTTGAGGAACAGCACAGCAATTGACAGATGCACCCTCCTAACTAACAGACTGTCCTATGAAGCCAATCAAACACCTTAGTCATCCTGCAGAGGACGGTACCATGGGGGTAGGAATTGGTGCTGCAGCAAGGCCCCTGGTGGATGCTAGAAACAGAATCGACTTTCTATTTACAACTTTTGAGTTCAACTCCATCCCCCAGTGCTTACTAATTGTGGAGACTGGGTCCAATTATTTAGCTTTCTGGAGCCTCCGTTTCCTGATCTTGAAAATGGAACAGCCATTTTTTATTATATTTCATATGTTATTGAATCTGAGACATCTGATGCCGGCCCTCCCTTGATCCTATCGGAAGATGGGAACAAAAGCTTTCCACACAGCTACGCAGCCACATAGCCGCGGCAAGGCACTGACGAAGGCAATATGCATCCTCATTTCAGAGAGGTGAAAATGCACATCTTCGACCTGCTGTGGGGAGGAGGGGCTGGCGGTCCGCCTGCACATAGTAGGTGATGGACACATAGTAGGTGCTTAAGGCTATGATTCCTTTCCCGTGTGAGCTTCTCTATAACCAGGGGCCATTTTACAAATGGGGAAACTGAGGCTTATTTGTTAATTCATTCCACTGAAGGGATTTTGTTCCTGAGAGGGGGCAAGCCAGGCCTGAGCTATCATGGCCCTCAGTCCTTAACACATTGTGATATGTGCCAGCTTGTCTGCCCAGGTACTAACAAGGCCTCCCTGCCACCGCTCAGTCCCTGCCACAGCCAATCTGCATCCTCGTCTCCACCAATTACCGAGGTGGAGAGGCCCCCTGCCCCCCCCCCCCCCGCCGCCCCGACCCATGCTGACTCCACCACGCCAGGGGGCCTCAGAGCTCAGACCTCCTCCTTTTCCAACCTGGGCAGGGGACCAGAGTCAAGGAGGCCCTCCTCCCTCCCCTCTCCTTCCTCCTGCCTGCCCCTCCTCCCCTCAGCTCGGCCAATTAGGCTCCTGACACCTGGAGCCGCTGACAAACTGTTTCTGTCACTTGCTCTCTGTCTTTCATTAGGGCCGCAGAGGAGGGGGAGCAGGGAAGGGAGGGGGAGGAGATGGGATCTTTCATGCTTAGTAAGGCCAGATACATTAATTACAAAACGGCCATTTGCCGCGTGAAAGTGTGCTAATTAAATTTATGCAATCATTATCTTTAAATAGTCATATCTTTTCCAGCGATCGGCCCCTTCCCCCTGAGCCCCGCCGCTCCGAGCAGAGTCGCTCTAATCCCTCGTCTGCCATTTATCGAGCCATCAGAGATGGTTTCTGAATCTCACTACACCCTGTTAGCACCAGCACCCGCCAGGGCCCCTGAGCCCTTGGACCCATCCTGGCGTGGGCACCTTCAGACTCAGGCCAACCCAAGGATCTGCCCTGGAATGAGGGGCAAAGCCTCATCTGGTGTTTCCAGATATTTCTAGATGTTTCCAGAAATTTGGAGATTGACATCTTGTAAAACAGACATTGGAAGAGTGTGTGTGTCTGCGTGTGTGTGTGTGTTTGACTTCTTGGACAATGAGTGGAAAGCCATTCTGTTCCTCCCTCCACCCCCACCTCACCTCTAGACATCTTATAAAACAGACATTGGAAGAGTGTGCGTGTGTGTGTGTGTGTGTGTGTCTTTGACTTCTTGGACAATGAATGGAAAGCCATTCTGTTCCTCCCTCCACCCCCACCTCACCTCTAGACATTCCTTAATAAAAGCCTCCAAGGACCCCTGGGATGGGGAGGGGGCGCTTAGAAACCCATTGGGTTGGAGGATGTTTGCCATATGACCCATCAATTTATTCTTTTCCTCCAACCAACTCTGTGCTAGACCCTGTGCTCGGAATAAAAAGATAAATTCATTTTTTCATTCATGAATTTCCTCACTTAGCAAATGTTTGTTGGGTGCCTTCTGTGTCCCAGGCACTGGGAATAAGATGCCAAGTCTGTCCCCAGGCAGCTCCTGGCCAAATCCAGGCACGTCATGGCCACAAGAAAACAATAGGCAGGGTGAGGCTCAGTCTGTTCCCAGGCAGAGGGTTGGGCCTTAGTGGGACTGAAAGTTTCCACGGGGTAAGGCTTGAACACAGGGACCTCACAGCCTCTTTTGGCTGCACCTCCCAGGATCTCTCCCTGACACACCAGTAGGTTCTTACCAAAGTCTCAGCTGGATGTCTTCTGCTGCAGTTTCACAAATTACCCCCTCTGCTTTCCTCTTCACTCAGACAGAGCCGGCCTCATGAGTCTTTCCAAGCCTGTGTATCAAACTGCACATGGGAGGAGGAGAGACCCCAACAGGGTTGTGGGTGGGTATCCCCCACCCTGGTCAGAGATGGCAGTCAATGACCCGGTGTTCACCACGTATCCTCTGAGCTTCCAAGGTCCCCAAGCTTCAGCCTGTACTCTGGGTTGGGGCATACAGGATCTGTGCCCCATACATGTGCAATGCTCACATGCACACACACACACACACACACAGCACTCACACATGCTCACACAGTAGTAGCTACTGCGTGCAAATGCAATACTTCTGCACACACAGTGTTCATGCACACAATACTCACACAAGCACACATACAAAATTCACACATACACAAATACTTGCACATGCACACAAAAATTCTACGCATGCACGTACAATACTCCCATGCACATATAACACACAGGCACATACATAGACACAAGGCTCACACATCACACAAGGACTTAGAAGCATACATACAACACACACATGCAGTACTTCCATGTGCACAAGCATGCATGAACACATACTACTCACACATGCACGCACAGTATTCACACATGCACATACTCCCTCTCCTCCTCTCCCTCTCTCTCACACACACACAGACACACACACACACACACACTGAGTTAACACTCAGTTAATAAATGACCCTGAGCCACCTATGGTAAATGAAGGCCACAGCCATCAGACCAGAAATTGAGAGTCAAGGGTCCTTGCCCCAATCCTGCCACTCATCCCCCAGGTGATTCTGGGTGAGCCGCTAAGCCTCAGTTTTCTCATCTGAAAAATGGGGTAACAGTGCTTCCTAGAGTCATTAGGAGGCTTAAAGGGAAATACTTCACAAACTGTAAAGTGCTGTGCTTGTGCAAGAGAATACCATCAGCCAGGCTTAGAAAAGCGTTCATGGAAGGCTTCGAGGGTGACAAATGAGAGGGAACCAGGAGTCAGGGGGCTGGGTCGGGGGAGGGAAGGGAACCTTCTTGCCCACACGGCAGGTGCAGGGCTGCGGTGTGGGTTGCTGGTAATGGAGGGGGTGGGGTGTGGAGGCCATAAGCAGAGATGGAAGCTGAAGTGGGGGACAGGGAGACCTGCAGGAAATCTTGTTTGGAAGCTCCAAGTCAGCACCCGAAGCCTATTACCACTGTCCACAGAGGGGAAGGAAGGGGGGAGGGTCCAGATCCTCTTAGTGGAGAATTGAGAGGAAGTGGGGGCAAGGGTGGGCAGCTGCCTGGGTGGGTAATTTCTGGCTTGCAGTAATCCCAGTGTGGGGCTGGGAACAGGCAGCCGCCAGTAGGGGCGTGCGTGTGTCTGGGTGTCCCCTGGGGGCTGGAGGAGGTGAAGGGCACACAGGTTTGCGTGAGTGAGCTGACGAAGGCGGAGTTGTGGTGGCGGTGTGTGGGCGCATGAGGGTCTGTGTACCTCTGTGTGTGTGCGTTGGGGAGGCCGGTGGATCTGTGGCCAGTGGGATGGGTGCCTGCGGGTTTTCATGGATATCGTTCTCTGTGTATTCGTGTTGGCGCGTCTGTAATGTGTGTGTCTTCCTGCACGGGTGTCTAGGTGTGTGTTGGCGCATCTGTAATGTGTGTGTCTTCC
>NW_026652284.1:17283834-17284388 GCF_009828535.3 Hylobates moloch
ACGGGTGTCTAGGTGTGTGTTGGCGCATCTGTAATGTGTGTGTCTTCGTGCACGGGTGTCTGGGTGTGTGTTGGCGCGTCTGTAATGTGTCTTCCTGCGTGGGTGTCTGGGTGTGTGTTGGTGTGTGTGTAATGTGTGTGTCTTCCTGCACGGGTGTCTAGGTGTGTGTTGGTGCATCTGTAATGTGTGTGTCTTCCTGCATGGGTGTCTGGGTATGTGTTGGTCTGTGTGTAATGTGTGTGTCTTCCTGCATGAGTGTCTGGGTGTGTTTTGTGTGCATCCCATATCCTTGCCTGTATGAATATGGATGTGTCATGGTATTACGTGTTTGTAGCGATTCATAGTGATGTCTTGAGACTAGTGGCTCTCAAACTTGGCTGCTCATTACAATCACCCAGGAGTTTTAAAAACTCCTGACCTGACCGGGCGCGGTGGCTCACGCCTGTAGTCCCAGCACTTTGGGAGGCCAAGGCAGCCAGATCACCTGAGGTCGGGAGTTCGAGACCAGCCTGACCAACATAGAGAAACCCCATTCTACTAAAAAAAAAAAAAAA
>NW_026652284.1:17284488-17393755 GCF_009828535.3 Hylobates moloch
ATGCCTGTAATCCCAGCTACTCAGGAGGCTGAGCCAGGAGAATCGCTTGCGGAAGCGGAGATTGCGGTGAGCCGAGATCACGCCATTGCACTCCAGCCTGGGCAACAAGAGTGAAACTCCGTCTCAAAAAAAAAAAAAAACTCCTGACCCCACAGACGCCCCGGTGATTCCAGTGGACAGTCAAGACGGAGAACCAGTGATGGAGCAGACAGACCCAGGGGAGCGGCCCGTCCCTCTTGCCCAGTCCTCAGCCTGCTCTGACAGGGTCTGCCTGGAGGCAGAGGTGGATTCCAGGCCCCAGACCCTTAGGAACCAAGGCCAGTTGTGAGCTGGGCTACTCCAGGTCATCTCCCAACTGGGGACAGTTCTTGGTCCATAGGGACACTTTCATACAATTCAGACAAACAAAGCATTCTATTCCTGGCAAGCTGTGTTCTGACAATGGGAACAGAGGGCTCTGAAAATATCTCCCCTTCTCACCTCTTGTGAAAGTCAAAACGGCGAGCCAGGGCTGGAGGTGAACCTGAGGCTTGGAGATAAAAGTGCTCTGTGTGTCAAGCCAGCAGATCCTTTTGGAACCACACCCAAGACGGGGCAGGAGGGAGTGGCAGTAATCCCTGGGATGCCAAGTCACTCCCCCTCTTTGAGCCTCAGTTTCCCCATCTGTGAACACGCAGCAAACTCCAAGTTGCCTCCCAAGTTTCATGTGCATATTTGGGTGTATTTACATGCAAGTGTGTGCGTATGTAAGCGTATTGGATGAGTTTAAGAAAGTGGGCGTGCAAATGGGAAAAACTGTCCTGCCTGTTAACTGGGGCTCTGATGAAAGGCTGTTTGGCAATCGGGACCAGAGACATTTTCATTGGACTCATTGTCCTGGATTCAGTTGTGTGTCTTGCAGAGTATGGTGTGGGCTGCCCTGTGCAGAGTTGTGTGGATTCCAGGCCTTGCTCGGCTGAGACTGGGAGACTCCAAGGATTTGTACTTTGATGGTTCCTTCTTTCTATAGGGGAGCACACTCAGGCCAGAGTGGGGTGCCACTTGTCAAAGCCACACACTCCTGCTCCCTTTCCAGTGTGCAGGCCCCAGCTTCTGCGTGGGGACAGAATAGTTCTAAGGGGGCAGAGCAATGCTTCATTCAGAAAGCACCCGCTGGGTGTTGGCCCCCATGGGAGAAAAAGATGAAACTGCACGGCCCCTGACTGAGAGGTGTTCCCAGAGTCTGCTTCCAAGTGCTCATTTCCATCTCAGGCAAGGTCCCTGAGCCACCTGCCTCTTCCCTTCTAATCCAGGCAGAAGAGGTGTCAGGGAGGTGAAAAAGGAAGGGGAGGGGGACAGCTGATATTTACTGGGAACTAACAGTGCACCAGGCATGGCACATCCAGTGTACATTTACTCACTTAATCCTTACAATAACTCTCTAGGTAGCTACAATGATCATCATACCCATTTTATAGATGAGAAAACCGAGGCACAGAAGGTTAAAGAAATTGCTCAGAGTCGCAGTTAGTCAGGGCAGATATTCTGGCCCCCATGCTGCAGGAAAGCCCATCTGAGCACTGACTGGCCCAGGCCCAGTGCCCTCAGGGAGACTGTTGTCCCTCTTGGAGCCTCAGGGTCCCTCTCAGGCAGTGCAGAGGTGGGGCTCCGTGACCTGCCGATGGTCCCTGCAGCCTTGACCTGATTCCTGACCCCCACCCCTATCCTGACCTTCAGTCTCTAGGTATCCTGACCTTCAGTCTCTAGGTCCTGTGCCTCCCTCTCCCTCTGCACCCTGCTGCGGCCCCCACACACTCAGCACAAACCCTGCCACAGAGCCCCAATGATGGCGATCGCCCCTTCTAATTGCAGCCACACTCCCAAAGCCACGTTCGGTTATCACAGAGGGTGCAGATCTCGCAGCTCAGCCTCCTCAGTCCCAGGCCCTCGGGGCCAGCTCAGGAACGGAGGGAATTAATTACATTTTTCCCATCCCCTTCTTTTAAAGTAGGGGAGTGCGCCGGCATGTCCCAGGGGAGGGGGCGGTGAGCAGAGGCTGTGGAAGGGGGGCCCCCACCCCCAAACCAGCAAGCCTCTCCCCAGCAGGCGGAAGGGAGGGTGAGGTTGGCCTCTTATTGATTTAGTCTGGTCGAGGCTGGGACTGATTTGGAGCAGAGGGAGGGGAAGGGGTTGGGGGTGGGGTAGGGGCCATGGCGGGTGGGGGAAAGTGGAGGAGGAAGGGAGAGGAAGGGACGGCTGTCTGTCAGCCTGACGGACAGCCCTGAGATTTGCCTTCAGATAAAACCTTACAGATGTGGAGGTCGGTATTGATTTTGAGTTAGTAACGGTAATGTACCAAGAAGTAATACATTAGTGAAAGCAAGGTCACCGGGAAAAAAGTAAAACCCACCTGGGGAGAGGCCTTAGCATTCTTGAGGGGGGTGGGTTACTGCATCAGACCTGAACTTCCTCAAGTTGAAAAGTTTGCAGACTCCGGACCTCAGCTGGGTTCCTAACTGTGGGCCAATGCTGTCTGCTTCTGCAGGCCGAGAGGGAGCCCTAAAGGTCCCCGGGAAGCCAGAGGCCAGCGAGGGTCATTTAGGCCCGTAGGGCTCTGTGCAGTGAGGTTGCCAAACCTCTCCCTGTGTGCTCTCCAGCACAGCTGGTGGCAGGGAAAGAGCACAGCTAGGGACTCGGGAGACCTGGGTGCAAATCCCAGCTCTGCCACTTACCAGCTGTGTGGTTGTGGGTGAGCCCTTTTGCTTCCCCGTGTCTCAATTTTCCCATCTGCATAACGGGAGTAATGATACCCCATCTGCTTGAGGAGTCCATGAACTGGCCAATATACGACTCAGGCCTTGTGGTCTTCATCAATGTTCTCCCCTCCTGCCGCTCTCCAGTTGGGTCCTGTCCCATTAGCTTAGACGCTGCCCTGCCTGGAGGCAGGGGGTTGGATGAAATGGAAGCCCTTTGATCCACAGACCCCCAGGGACTCTGGGAGAGAGTGAGCAGTGGCAGCACATCCTCCATTCACAACTTCCCCAGATGTGGATTTGATTTGATGTTCCAGGGCAAATCCCACTGAGCAAATCCCATTACAGGAAAAGCTCCCTGGACCCAAGCTGTTTCTGAGCTGTCAGTTCACGGCCCAGGGTCCAAGGCCTCCTGAGCCACCAGGCACCACCCAAGCCCCTTCTGAGAAAGGACTGCACAAGCCCTTGCGGCTCCTGGAATTTTCACTGTCCACCTTCACCTTCTTGCTATTTCCTAACCCTGCTGGGTGTATCTCATGGTTCAGCCCCCTCAGCCCCAGGGACCTCAGGGCCTTTGCACTTGCTGACTTCTCTGCCTGGAAAGCTCCCCTGCCTCATCTTCTCAGGGCAGTTCTTTCTGGTCTTGCTGGATATCACATCCTTGGGGAGGTCTTGCCTGACTGCCCCACATAGCCCCTTATTTTTCCTCCGTAGCATTTATCAGTATCAGAAATTATATTATTTGTTCACTTGTTTATTGTCAGCTTCATTCCTTAGGCTGACAGCTCCAGGAGGACATGGGATTGGCATTTTTCATGGCTGTGTCCCCAGTGCCTGGCTGTGTCTGGCACGTAATAGGTGCTCAGTAAATGTTTGTTAAAGGAATATGCATGAATTCAGCAGAGGTTTTCTGAGCTCAGAATATGTAGCAAGCACCACGTAGGCATGGGGCTCCAGAGATGGACAAAACACAGTTCCATCCTGCCCTCAAAGAGCTCATAGTCCAGCCCTAGCTCCAGACTGGCACATAGTAGCACCCTATGAAATGCTTGTTGGATGAATACGTGAATGAATGAAGGATATTTTCAAGAAATAACACATTGTTTGGGATAGCTGGGATGTAAAGTGCAAGGTAGAAAGGGGTGAAAGGAGTTGGGACAGGCAGCTAGAGGTCTGGTCACTAGGAGCTTTTGCTGAGAGATAATGGGGAGCCATTGATAATTCTGGAGTGATATTGTCAGATTGGGCAGCAGTTCTGTGTAGGTCTCTGTCTTAGAGGATGAGTAGCGGGTCTACACATAGCTCTCAGCCTGTCTCAAACCATCCTCATCCTCTTCCTAACCATCCCCCGACTCCTCCCCTCCCATCATCCCGTCCGGGCTTGGCATCTTGGGGATGGGCAGGAGGGAAGGATCAAACTGGAGTCTCACGGGAGCTGACAAACCCTCCCAGGAGTCTCCCAGCCTCCGTCGACTGTCCTTCTGAAAGAAGGGATCTGGAGCCTGTATGTTTTTTTCTGAGCCTCTAAGTCTATTCTTGGAGTCCAGGCCTCCTTTGAGCAGGGTCCGTGTTTGTGTTGGATCAGAAAGGAGATGGGTGGGAAAGGGTCTAGACTGAGAACCCCAGGGCAGAGTTAGATTCCTGAGTTTGCCCTGGGACCTTGCTCTCCTCCCCAAGCCCCTAGCACATTCTTCAAGCTAAGGAGATCCCATCTTGACAGACAGAAAGCAACAAACACAGTCCTGCAGTGTCAGACACCCTCACATACCACTACCCCAGCACCCTACTGTTGACCCGACCACGACAAAGACCTCAGAAGCACATTCAACACAGAGCGAGCTAGGGAGACCTCAGCTCCCTAAAGTAGCGCTAGTGTCCAAAGGACTCCAGACCCTCCCCAGCCCAGCCTCCTGCCTCCCAGGCAGACTTTCTCTCTCCTTCTTGCAAACCCATTCCAGTGTGTCTTTGCCATCTTGATGAGGTTGACACACCCCTATATCCCTCCCAAATCTCCCCAGCTGTGTGGAGATGAAGACTAGCCAGTTGACGGTCCCAGCAGGTCTGAGCTCTGAGCTCTGGCTCTGGGGTGAGAGTGACAGAGGGAAAAGGTGGAGGAGGGGAGACCCCCAGGGCTGAGGGCATGGGGGAAGGAACCAGGCAGAGGCTCTACTCAAGACATTCCAGAGGACCTAAGCTTCCCCCAGAGCAAGGGACCCCACCCCACTCACCCCACATTAGCTGCCCAGGAAACAAACTACTGCTGGTCCTTGGAGTGAGACCCTCTAAAGTGATCAGATGCCTCAACCTCATTCATTCTTGAGAGTTGAACTTGACATTTTGCAGGTGAGCCAGGGTCAGGCGAACTGAGCCATGGGCCTGCTGTGAGACCTAGGGAAGCCACGGCCCCTTTGCAGGCCTCAGTTTTTTCATCTGGGAAATGGGCATCCTAGCTTTGCCCCACACATCTCTGGGCTTTTGGGTTGGGAGAGTCAAATGAGTTAACTGCTCAGGGATATTCCCAAGGTTACACAGCTGGTAAGCAGAGGAGCTCGGTGTCTGTCCCTGGCCCGAAGGGTCCATCAATGCCCTCGACTGTGGCTAGGCCTCAATGCCTGTGGCACAAGCCAATAATAAAGGCATAGGTAAAAATCTTCAGACGGTGTCTAGTCGGCAAAGCGATCACTGCTCGAATGCCCGCAGCCTGCTTTCTTACCCTGTAGGGAGAGTCAGGGAACTCAACCGTGTGCCCAGCAGGGATTGCCACGTGGTTCTCCGTCTCGGTGCTGGGCAGATTATCAGCAAAGTCGTCCCCACCTCATACTCAGGGTCTTCCTCCCATAAAGGGCGGCATCACCAGGAGGTCATCAGGGGCCAGGGCCCTACAGGTTAGGTTCACGAGGGCCTGCCTCTCCCTCCCACCCTCTCCCCTGCCCTCCTTTGGACTGACCGGGGCACTGTGCCCTCTCTCTCCTACCCTCTCCCCTGCTCTGCTCTGAACTGACTGGGACACTGTGTCCTCTCACTCTCCAGGAGCTCCTGCTGCACCACTCCCAGCCCCACTCCAGGAAAGCACTGCTTTTCCCCGTCCTCTTTCCTGGAGAGCTGGACAGCAGGTTCCACCTCCCTAGATTTCCCAGACTACTGGGGATGACTGGATGCCCTCCTCTGTGTCCTTTGATAGATAAGATGCCGGTATCACTACTCCATGTCTCTATGATCTTTGCTAGTAGCTTCCCTCACCCGACCCAGACCCTTCCTCCTCCTCTCCCCAGACAGGGGAGAGACCATGGCTCTTTCTCCTCTGAAGTCTCAGAGCCTTCAGCTCTCAGCCTGGGGCCAAAGTCACCATCCATGCCTGTTTGGGGAGTAAATAAGTGAACATCCCAGTAAGTGAACACCTGGACCTCCATCCAGGTCCCCTGAGCTGAGTTTCTAGAGACAAGCCTCCCCTGGTAGTCTGTGTTGCCAGCACTGACAGTGAGTTCCTCTTTGTGGAACCCGGCCAGGCAGGGAAGGAGGGGATGGTCACAGACCTTAGGAGCTGGTAGAATCAAAGGAAGGGGCCTGAGAGGCTCTTTGAAAGCGTTGGCTGTGGGCTTCAGTGTCGAAGGGACAGGAACTTCAGAGTCCAGAGGAGTGGCAGGCAGAGCAAGCCACACACAGTGACGCCAGACAGATCAAGAGTCCTGCTGTAATGTTTGCGTTAGAAGATGGGGCCATCCCAGTCTGGTGGGGGAGGCACAGTTCTCTGAGCTTGGAGAACTCCCTGACTGATGGGAGAGGCCTCATTAGTCAGTTCGCTCATTCATGCATTCATTCATGCATTTATTCATTCAATAGACAGGCCCAGAGTGACCCTTAGAGCCAGACCCTGGAGCTAGAGAGGCGAGTAAGCCCCTGCTGAGTTCTCAGTGGAAGGAGGATCCCTGTGTCAGGACCCTCCTTCAAGAGAAACACCGAAGACCAGCAGCCATCCCATGCATGAGGGCACGCAAATCAGGTAAACTGAGGACCTCGAAGCTACAGAGACTTCAAGGGAACAAGTCTGGCAAAGAGCGTTCCAGGGCCAGCCTGGCATTGTGCCCAGTGTGCTCGTGTCTCTGGGGTCTGTCCGGTGAGCCATGGCACTAATGGCCTTTTCCCCACAGGTGATGAGCATCTTGGGCAACCCCAGCGCGGTGCCCCCGCAGCCGCAGGCTGACTTCTCCATCTCCCCGCTGCATGGCGGCCTGGACTCGGCCACCTCCATCTCAGCCAGCTGCAGCCAGCGGGCCGACTCCATCAAGCCAGGAGACAGCCTGCCCACCTCCCAGGCCTACTGCCCACCCACCTACAGCACCACCGGCTACAGCGTGGACCCCGTGGCCGGCTATCAGTACGGCCAGTACGGCCAGAGTGAGTGCCTGGTGCCCTGGGCATCCCCCGTCCCCATTCCTTCTCCCACCCCCAGGGCCTCCTGCTTGTTTGTAGAGAGCTACAAGGTGGTGTCAGGGTGGGGTATGTCCATTTTACAGATGGAAAAATTGAAGTCCAGCAAGACGGAACATTTCACCTAAAATGACACTGAATTGGGCAAAACCCAGGACATCTCCTGGCTAAACCCCTGCTTCTGTACTGTGGCTCCAACAGAAATATAATACACAACACAAATATCACTTAACATTTCTAGTGGCCACATTTGAAAACATAAGAAGAAACAGGCCAGGCATGGTGGCTCATGCCTGTAATCCCAGCACTTTGGAAGGCTGAGGCAAACGAATCACTTGAGCCCAGGAGTTCAAGACCAGCCTGGTCAACATGGTGAAACTCTGTCTCTACTAAAAATACAAAAATTAGCCAGGCACAGTGGCACGCACCTGTAATTGCAGCTACTCAAGTAGGTAAGGCACAAGAATCACTTGAACCCGGGAAGAGGAGGTTGCAGTGAGCCAAGATCACGCCACTGTACTCCAGCCTGTGTGATAGAACAAGACTCTGTCTCAAAAAAAAAAAAAAAGAAATCAAGGGGAAGAAACAATGGAATTATTTTTACTGACATTTTATTTAACCCAATACATCCAAAAGATTATCATTTCAAAATGCAATTCATATATAATTATTGAGATATTTTACATTCTCTTCATGCTATGTCTTTGACATCCTGTGTATGTTTTACACTTACAGCCCATTTTAATTGGGACACTGAGTTTTCAACAGAAATACTTGATCTGTATTTAAATTTCATATAGTTTGCAATTGAGAAAATAGACTTACACACCCAAAGTGTTCCAAATTGTAAGCTTTCCAACCACTAAATAACCCAATTGAAGATTAGTTTTTGACTTTAAATTAGTTCCAGTGAAATCGACATTTGAAATTCTGTTTCCCGGTTGCACTAGCCACAGTTCAAGTGCTCGCTAGCCATGTGCTGCTGGTGGCCACCGTGCTGGACAGCTCAGTGGGAGACCCTGCCCCTTCTGCCGCAGGGCATGGGAAAGCTGGGTTTCCAGCTCTCTCCTCCACTCCAAACTCTGCAGTGGTCTCATGCACCCATCCCAGCTGCTATCCCCTTTGTGCCTTGCCTTGAGGCAGGGACGGTGGACCCTCAGACCAAAGGCTGGAAAACGCAGGCCTGGACACAGCCTCTGATGCCTGGCAAGGCCAGCAGCAGGGCAGGCCCAGATGGGACAGGGAGCCAGAGGTCATGGGTCACTTTCCTGCCCCACCGCCCTGCAAAGGCCTCACCTGCTGGTGTCAAACTAATCAGAAGGGCGTGTGGCAAGAGGGTGAGGCCCCCATCCCTGAGGGCGTCCTCTCCCCCAGCCCGGCCCTGGGCCAGCCTTTCTGACCTCTGCTTCCTGCCCACCCCCTCAACATACCCCTCCTCACGTGGCGTTGGCCTCCACTGCCAAATGAGGGCCAGCTGTGTCGGCCTCCACCTCCCAGCTGTGTTCACAACCCTTCCTGTGTGTGTACATGTTTGCATATGTGTATGTACACATGTGTATATGGGTGTTTGTGAGTACATATGTTGGGACATGTTACAGTTCGTGAGTGTGTGTGCATGTGATGCATCTGAGTATTTCAGCACCCATGTGTTATTGCATGCATCTTTGCATATGCGTGAATACATGTATGTGTCATCGGGCACATGTGAGCATATGTGTATATGACTTCACATGTGTGTACATAAATGAGCATATTGTGCACACGTGATATGCACATCTGTGTATGAACACACATGTGCACACATGTAAGCATATGTATCTGCTTAAACATGTTTAAATGTGCATTCAAGTCTGTACATATGGTTGAGCGTGTCTTTATGTGTGCCTGCATGTTTGGCATAGGTATGCATATGTCAATATGTAGATATGTATAATGAATATGCGTGTGTATAGATGTATATGAGTGTGCAAACATGTGACTGTATGTACACGTGTATAGCCATGCATTGAGGCATGCACACATGCTTGAGTGTGTCTGTGATTGTGTGGGAGTACCTGTGTGTGGACACATATGTTCTGTGTGCAGTGTGTAAATAGGGGTGAGTGTATGAGTGTATGTTTGGGTATGTCATAGGTGTGGCTGTGTGTACATGTGTATGGAGGTACATCTGGGTGTAGACATATACCGTGTCTGTGTGTATAACTGTGTGTGTGTGTGTGTGAATGTGTGCGTGGGGGTCTGCATGTGTATTTGAGAGCAGGGTGCACGCATGCACATGGGAGAATTTCCAGAGGGTCCCAGGGTGACCTCGTGACCCAGCCCATGTTCCTGGGCGTGGAGCAGGACACACATGCTCTTGATAAATATTTTAGAGTGACCTCAGCGGCGGCAGCAGCCCCGGCCCGGGGCAGGCGTTAGTCACACCCAAGCCCGGTGCCCTGCTCCAGGGGCGCCTGCTCAATTCGGAAATAAAATTAACCCCAAAGTCAGCATGGGGGTGGCAGGGGAGAGGATCAAAAAGGAAGGGGCCTAGGAGGCGAGAAAGGAGGGTTTGTTCTCCTCTTGCTTGGACAAAGCCAGCCAGAGCAGCTTCCTCCTCCTCCACCACCCCCCACTCCATTCTTTTCTCTCCTCTCCTTCCACTCCCTTCTCCTCCTCCTGTCACTCCCCTTCCGGCTCCATCCCTGCTGCCCTGGCTTCTCCAGGAATAGCTCAGAACTCCTCTTGGCCACATTCTCCAGCCCTCCCCAAAGGGAGCCCAGCACAGACCCCACCTCACCCCACAGAGACTCTAGGCCCAAGCTGGGAGGGAAGGGCTGGAGGAAAAGCCCCCTCCTCTGCCACCAATTAGTGCAGGCAGCCACACGCTTGCCTCTCTGAGACTCAGTCTTCCCATCTGTGAAATGGGGGCCACGGATTTAGCCGTCTCAAAGTGTTTCCATTGCACCACCTCCCTCTCCTTTGGCATTTTGGAGGCCCCGAGACACATCGTGTTCCCACTAACCACTTGCCCCACATCCCTGGGTAACTTAATCCATCTGTGGCCGGGATGTCCTGGCGTGTGTGCAAGAGTCCCATGTCCTGGACTGTGCCCGCGTATGCCCAGGTCCATCTGTCCTCCCGTGACACCTGTCCTCTGCCCAAGTTCATCCCACAGGGCGCTGGGCAAAATGCGTGCTCCTCCACGTCATTCTCTAAGTTATTTGTCCCCAGGTTGCAGGTGCAAAAACGAGGCTCAGAGACGCGAGGTAGCTTTTCCAAAATCCCACAGCATGGCAATGGTGGACCCAGAGTCTCCTAACTTCAAACCACAGATCTGTGGAGGCCACTCAGCAGCAATACACACCTGAGCCCACCCATGCGTGGATTCACGTCTACAGCTTCACATGCACGTGCATATGGACAGATGCACATGCAGAGAGAGGGGTTTATATGTGAGTGTTCACTAATGTGTGTATACACAGCTTTAAGACATAAATATACAAAATGTGCATGTGTAAAGGAAGGAAGAATGACCATTTATTGAGCATCTACTGTGGGTCTGGCATTTCATCCACGTGCCACCCTATGCAGTACACGTGGTTATTCTCATTGGACAGATAAGGAAATGGGATCCCAGAGAGGCTGTTTGCCCAAGGTCACCCGGCAGCCCATACTGATGTGTACACAGCCACACCTGCAGCCTGGTCCCTGGAGAGCCACCTTCAGGTGTGCATGGAACGAGCATACACATGGACGAAACTCTTAGGCCCCAGAGTCCTCCTCCTCCTCTCCGTGGGCTTCTCATCTTCCCAGGGACACCTTCACTCCTTTTCCTGCTCTGGCCATTGTCCATCCACCTGTCCGTCTTTCCTCGTCTCTTGGGGGGGTGGGGGCAGGGTCCCAGGGATGGGGCACACGGCAGATTAATATGGCCCTGGTGTTCCCAGAGGCCAGGGCCGTACTAATGATGGGGCTGATAGAACGCAGAAGTGTGAAAAGAATTTTAATAGATCTGACAAGTCTAATAAGAATTTGTGTCTAGAAGGGTCCTCCTCTGGGGCTGCGGGCTGACGAGGCGCTGACGGCTGAGATTGTTTACCGGTTGGCATCACCACCACATCTCCTGCCAACTCCCAATTAATCTAATTTGAGACATTTAGAGCCCAGGCGCGGGCGCGAGGCAGAACAGGGGAGATGCGGAGAGACAGAGGGACAGGGAGGGCCATTGACAGAGGCCATAATAAGAAATGTCACAGCCCTGCCCTAGCCAGCCCCTCGGCTCCACCCTTGGCAGAGGCAGGCTGTGCGGCCTGTTGGGTGCCCTTGAAGTTGGCAGGGTCGTCAGGAAAGTTTGGCTTCCTGGTGTTTCCTTGGCTACCTAGACAGGGCCTGGTAAGCTCCTACTGTGTGCTGGGCCGTGGGCTGGTCGCTGGGAGAGGCTGACGAGGATAAGGCACACAGAGTGGCCAGAGGCACAGGCAGGACCAATGCAGGCTCCTCCTCCAGGACCAATGCAGGCTCCTCCTCCATGTCACGCGCTGCATGTGACTCTGGGCCAGCGACCTCTCCGTACCTCAGTTTCCTCATTTATAGAAGGAGAACGCTGATACCTAAAGCATGGGGCAGTTGAAAGAAATAGATGTGGTCGTGCCTGCCAGCACACAGCAGGTGGTCCATACATGAGGGTGCTCGCTTTGTTGTTCTGATTATTATTCAAAGCCTGTGAAAACTAGAACTACCATATTTATCAAAAGGATAGGAATCAGTTTATCAGAGGGATGCCTGCACTCCCATGTTTATTGCAAAACCATCCACAATAGCCAAGACACAGAATCACCCTAAGTATCCATCAATGGATGAATGGATAAAGAACATATAGTATATATACCCAGTGGAATACTATTCAGCCATAAAAAAGAATAAAATCCTGTCATCTGCAGCAACATGGACGGAACTGCAGGTCATTTTATTAAGTAACATAAGCCAGGCACAGAGAGACAAACATCACGTGTTCTCATATATGGGAACTAAGAAGGTTGATCTCATGGAGATAGAGAATCAAATAATGGTTACTAGAGGCAGGGAAGCAGGGAGGGAGATGAAGAGAGGTTGGTTAATGGGTACAAACATACAGTTAGATAGAAGGAATAAGCTCTAGTGTTTGATAACAGAATAGGGTGACTACAGCTAACAACAATGTATTGTATACTTCAAAATAGCTAGAAGAGAGGATTTGAAACACACAGAAATGATAAATACTGGGCCAGGCATGGTGGCTCACACCTGTCATCCCAGCACTTTGAGAGGCCAAGGTGGGCGGATCACTTGAGGTCGGGAATTTCAGACCAGCCTGGCCAACATGGTGAAACCCCGGCTCTACTAAAAAATACAAAAATTAGCCAGATGTATTGGTGGGCACCTGTAATCCCAGCTACTTGGGAGACTGAGGCAGAAGAATTGCTTGAACTTGGGAGGCAGAGGTTGCAATGAGCCAAGATTGTGCTATTGTACTCCAGCCTGGGAGACAGAGTGAGACTCCGTCTCAGAAAGAAAAAGAAAGAAAGAAAGAAAGATAAGATAAATCCTGAAGGTGATGGATGCCCTAAACAGCCTTACTTGATCATTACACATTCTATGCACGTAGCAAAACATCAGAGGTACCCCCAAAAATATGTGCAAATATTATGTATCAATTGTTTAAAAAGCCAGAGCTCTCAGCCCACCCACAGGAATAGCTGGAGAGGTTGGTGTGAGAGGTTGGCATGGTGTGAAGTAAGGAGGGGAGGCAGTGGCTGCTGTGACTCAGGGGAAGTGTCACCTGCCTTAGCGGCGTGCCCTTGGACAGATCGCTTACCTTGCCTGGAGCAGAACATGGGATCAATGTGGAATTTGGAGTGTAGAGCATCTCTTGCCCTCTAAAGTGTTGTGCATGTATAAAGGGTTATTCTCTAGGAGCCTGCGGGGGTGGCTGGGAGCCAGGCTCAGACTGCCTGGGTTTGAATCCTGGCTCCACAACTTAGGAACTGTGTGATCTTTGAAGTGGTGCAGTCTCTCAGAGCCTCAGTTCCATCATCTGTAAGATGCGGATACCACCACTACCAGCCTCATAGAGTTGTTGTGAGAATTAAATGGAAAATGAGCACAAAATGCTTAGAACAGGACCCGGATAGAACAAGCTCTCTGTAAACACTGGCTCCCCCTCTTTCTATTCCGACTGTCCATCTAAGAATGAGGCTTTTTTTTTTTTTTTTTTTTTTTGAGACAGAGTCTCGCTCTGTTGCCCAGGCTGGAGTGCAGTGGTGCGATCTTGGCTCACTGCAAGCTCTGCCTCCCGGGTTCACGCCATTCTCCTGCCTCAGCCTCCCGAGTAGCTGGGACTACAGGTGTGCACCACCACGCCCGGCTAATTTTTGTATTTTTAATAGAGACGGGGTTTCACCGTGTTAGCCAGGATGGTCTTGATCTCCTGACCTTGTAAACCGCCTGCCTTGGCCTCCCAAAGTGCTGGGATTATAGGCATGAGCCACCCCACCCGGCCAGAATGAGGCTTCTTAACGAGATGGATCCTGGCAGGTAAGGCAGGCTCCCAGTAGCAGAGTTGGTGTGGCCAGGGCTACAGGGTCCCCCCAAGGCCAGAGATGGGAATGGCCCTACCCTCACGCAGAGTAAAGGGCAGACCCAAGACAGGACCAGGCTGACTGCCGCCAACTCTGCTCTACCAATTGGGAGTCTGGAGGCCAAGTGACTTCAGAGGAAGGCTGGCAGTCCCTGGGGGCTCAGCTCGGACCCTAGGCAGACTTAACTTCCCTCTCATCACCCACCCTGGAGCCTGGTAAGCAGAGGGGCACAGGGTTCAGACACTCCAGAGAGATCCCAGGGCATTTGCACATCCTTTGGGACTGTTGAGGGCCAACCCCCTGCATGCTCTGTAACCACCACCTTAAAGAACAGTGTCTCACTTCATCCTCATAGCAGCAGCCCTGGAGGAGGCTGGACTTTGTTTTCCCCATTCTACAAACAAGGAAGCAGGTCTAGAGAGGTCAAGTGATGTGCCCAGGGCCACATGAGCAGGAGGTAACTGGGACTGCAGCCACCTCATCTGCTGCTTCATCCCCTCCTGCCCCCATCAAAGGCCATGTTTACTTACTAAATCCCAATCCTAGTCTTCCGCTGCTTCCAAACCCACATCTCTCAAGCTCACAATGTGCCAGGCACAGTACCAGCTAGCCACTTTGTACGTATTTCTTCTTTAACCTTCATAACAGCTTCTCAGATAGGTGTTATTATGATCCCCATTTTACAGACAAGGAAACTGAGGTTTGAATGGATGAGGTGGGATGCCCCAGATCACACGTTAAAAGTTGGCATGTGCAGGATTTGAACCTCCGTCATTTGAACCACTAGGCAATACGGCCTCCCATGGCTCAATGATTGGCACTGACCACCTGGCCTCCCTGGCCTTGTTCTCAGGCCATGCCTATCACCTTTTGGCTCCACCCACCTACCCTGGGCAGGAACCTCCAACCTTGGGGAAGCATGTAGAGTGCTACAGCGTCCCCTGTGGGCAGGTGACAGAACAAGTGTTGAGCCAGGCCTTGTAATTCCTAATGCAGTGTTCTTTCCATCTTCCTCTTGCTTCTGGATCCTACAGATCCCAGGGGTTTGGACTGGCCACAGCCACAGATCCCAGCTTGGGAGGCAGCATCCCTGTGCCTCTGGAGGCGTTGGCCACACCTCAGTCAAATCATTTGGTCAGGGCTGATTTCTGTTGTAGCCTCAGAAAGGCAGAATTAGTACAGTCAAGACAGAACACATGTACATGCAGGTCAAGGGTCATCCCTGCACACACACAGATATAGAGGCAGGTACCTGGCTCAGTTGGAACTCACCTGTACACAGTGCCTGCACATGCACTGGCATTCCCAAGGTTCATCTATTCACAAAAGTGCACACAACTCACACACATGTGCACGTGTGTGCAAATGTTGCTTTTGTGTGGACATTCATGTGCAGGCCAATTATTCAAGGAGATTCTTGTTTCTGTTGTTCACACACACAAGTATGCACCACTCTCAGGCACACACACCCTCAGACACTCATCTGTGTCCTCTGGGTAACCAGATGGGCAGAGCTGTAGGTCTCAGCTCCCTGCGTATCTATGTCCGGGCTCCTTCTGCGTGGATCCCTCAGCTCACCCATAGCCACTTCGGCCTTGCAGCAAAGGTCTTGCTTTGCCTTATCTGTAAGCTGGGCACAGATAGAGAAGGCAGAGAGACCTTGCCCTCATCATTACCTGCACTCAAGGATTCACAGGGCCTTCTCCATAGCAGATATATGTAGTGGGCTTGTTGAGGGGTGGTTAATTCTTTGCTCAGCGATGTGGGTAATCTTCTATGCCTCCCTAGGAACTTACCAGAGAGCTGGGCACACAATGCATTAAACATATTTGCTGAATGATTGGAGAGGAGGTGAGAGAAAGAGCTTCATGAAGAGATGGATAGATGGAAGGATGGAAGGATGGATGGATGGATGGATGGATGGATGGATGGATGGATGGATGGTGGCTGGGTGGATGAGGGATAGATAGAGGATGGATGGATAGAAGGATGGATGGATGGATAGATGGATGGATAAATGGATGGATGGATGGATGGACAGAGAATGGATAAATGAATGAATGGGTGGATGGATGGATGGACAGAATGGATGGGTGGATGGAGGCATAGGTGCGTGGATATGGCTGGATGGATGAGAGGATGAGTGGATAGAAGGATGGAAGGATGATGGATGGATGAAAGAATGGATGAATAGACAGGATGGATGATGGATGGATGGATGGGTGGATGGATGGATGGGTGGATGGATGGATGGATGGATGGGTGGATGGATGGATGGATGGATGGATGGATGGATGGATGGATGGATGGGTGGATGGATGGATGGATGGGTGGATGGATGGATGGATGGATGGATGGGTGGATGGATGGATGGATGGACGGGTGTAGATAGCGTGAATGGAAGAATAAACAAAAAGAACCTCAATTTCTAGGAGAGTCTCTTCTTTTTTCCAGCTGCTGTTGATTATCTGGCCAAAAATGTGAGCCTCTCCACCCAGCGTCGTATGAAGCTCGGGGAGCACTCCGCCGTGCTGGGACTCCTGCCTGTGGAAACTGGCCAGGCCTACTAGGGCCCCTGGGGCGACTTGCCCCAGCCCAATTCCCAGTCCAACCCTAACTGACCCCTGAGTCTCCCAGCCTTGCCCCCTCATCCCCCTGTTGTCCTAGGAGGCCAGGAAAGGAGCCCACCTGCTTCTCATCACCGGCCCCCTGGAGGTAGACAGCCAGCTTGTCACTCACCTGTGGTTAGGGATCCAGAGTGGAGTCTGCTCCCCACTTTCCCCAAGGAGGGTTTCTGGTCAGCCTGAAGTCCTCCCCGTCAAATCCCATGGTGGCCTCTGTGCCATCCCAGGCATGGAGATTGAGGCCCACCTTGAACACCTTGGGCACCCAGAGGAGGATGGTGCCTGAGAGGAGGTCCCGCAGCTCTTTGGACCCAACTCCAGTGGGTGCCCTAGCTAGAGGTGGAGGTGAAGCTTTCAGGACTGCTCTCAGCTGGATGTACTGGGAGCCAGCCCTGCAAGGAAGGTCCCTGGCTCAGTGTCAGAACCACAGCCCTTTCCTCCTCTAGACATTGGGACTCCAGCAGAGAGGGGACCCTGGCTCTGGGGTCTTCCCAGGGGAGTCAGCAGGGGGGCAGTCTCACCCCCACTCCGGAATTTGAAGGACTTCAGAACCCTCCCCAGTGGGAAATCTAGCACAGGCAGGGAGACTGGGGAGACCAGGAAGAGGCTTAACCAGAGGGCAGGGGCACATGGGGGTGGGGTTTGTCAGCCATGGGCCCATCCAGGATACAAGGACCCAACTCAGGCTTCTGGAAGCAGAGGGCTCTTAGCCTGAAGCCCAAGTTCCCACCATGTCCACTCCATCTGGGGCCTGGGGAGCCCACAGAACTTTTCAGTTTCCTTCACTAGCTGAATCAGATGAGATGGGGAGGGGATAAAGTCTTGAGGATACATGAGTGGAGGAGCAGGAAGTGGGCTCAGAAGGCGCTTTCATAACCAGGTCCCTCTGTTTGTGGGAGGGCAAGCCTTTGTTGCCCAAGGCTTCAGCTCTCTGCCTGCAAGTCCACACCCCAGGGAGTTGAGATTTTGCCCAAAGCCTTCCGCAGAGGCCTGAGCCCATCCTTACCATGCCCCATCCTCTAGGAAGAGGCCTTCCTCTTCCCTAAACCCCTTTCAGTTTCTGGGGATGCAGAGAGCTACCCTCAGAGCTCTGGAGGAGGGCTCTAGACTGGGCAGGGATTGTTTGCCCCACAGACAAGATGATCCCCCCTGGCATGTTGTTAGGGGCAAATCGCTGTCCTGCTCAGAGTGGCATCTTTCAATGTTGCCTCCATCTTGGCCAAGAGGTCCCTGCCTCCTGATCCGGCACAGCTGAGCTGGGGCAGATGTGACCAGTTTTCAAGCTACCACCCCTGGGCAGAGGAAGATGTCAACAATTCCAGAGCAGAGGGAAGAGGCACCTTCCTTGACCACGCCAGTGGCCTCCTGAAGTTCTATTCTCTTAAGAGCTTGGGGGGATGATTCAAACCCCCGATTCCTCCTCCCTGGGAACTTTTTACCACCTTTACCTATTTATCAAAATCATATTCATCTTTACCATCACTGTCACTGTAATCTACATTCCATCACCTTTATCAGGTGCTGCTGAGTACAAAGTACTTGGGATGGGAGACACAGCACTGAATTCACCAACATTGGACCAAACTGCTTGTCCCCACCTGGGTTCGTGAGGCCACCTCTTTGCTCAATCCATGCCTTTTGCCCTCAGCCAACAAGACATTCCTAGAGGGAAAGGGCTGCTGCTCTGGGAGTCAACCTGAGTTCCTCCCTCCTGGGGAGCTGGGTTGGCAAGATTCTAGGACACTCACCTGCATGGACGTCACCTCTGTGACAAATGCTCACCTGTTTCTCATCTTCAGACTTGGTGATATCAAGCCTGTTCTGGACCATGACCAGGCTGGCTCATATCTCTGGTTTACAGAAACCTGTAAATAACTGGGGACAAACAGACTTTGGTAGCAGCAGACACATGTGGCCCATCAAGATCAAGGTTGCAACTGGAGCGTCCACTGCAGGAGACCTTTGGTTCTTCAAGCTCGGGACAAAAAAAGAAGACTCTGTTATTGCTTGGTAACCCAGTCCCTGCTTTTGTAGCTATCACAGCAGAAAGCAGCTCTTCCTGAAGACCAAACACTCGTCATCCACATTCCTTGAATGGCCAATCCTTCCACCTGGAGGCCTGGCTCAGAAAGTGTCTGAGTCTCCTGACACCCTCTGTGACTCAGGAGCAGGGATCTCAGGCAGCTGACATCAAAACCACCCAGCCCCATCCCCAGGAGGTGACATTCCAATGCTAGGACCAATCTCAGATATCTGGTCCCGATGGTGAAATGGAACAAAGACCTGCTTGGGAATAAACCAAATGATTTCTCATGATGTTGAGCGTAAGTTCTCCCAAGCCATCATCTTGGTAGAAAATGGGACTTATTCCTCGAGGGGCCCCACCCCCTTCAGAAATAGGCCCTTGATCCTGATAGGTTCTCTCTAAAACCCATATATTAACGCATCTGGCCAACTTGGTTATAAAATTCAGCCTTGTGTTGGCAACTCGAAACATCACCAGAGAGGTGATGCTGAATGAGAGACACAAGGCCTCCATCTCTTTGGGGGCTAACCACAGCTTGAGAAAGGCGGCCTGGGTTCCAGCGGCCAGGCCGTCCCAGAAACAACCCCCATCCATCCCTGTAAATACAGTCTGTAGCAAAATAAGAGCTGCTTCCTCCAACTTATCACAAGTCGCCGTTGGTCCTCCCTAAGGAGGGCTCTCTTCTGAGTTCATTGTACAATAGTTGGAAATGTGGTGATGTGCTGTTCGTTTATAGAAAGTTGACTTTTTATAAATATATATATACTAAAAAAGGAAAGAAGTCCCCCACAGTGTGTGTCGTGCTAGTGCCAGAGACCATCTGTAGGGATATATCTTCATATTGTGTGTTTCAAATTATGCATTCCAGGCTCTAGTGGGTTCTTTCATTCTTGTTCCTTTATTTTTTTCATTTGGTATTTCTCTCTTGCTATATAAAGAAAAAAAGAAGTGATGTGTAAGAACCAAGCTATGCTTTTATACTTCCATTTTATACTTGATTTTCCTTTGTTGTTCTTTCGCCAGAGGAACATGAAAGGGCAGAGCAGACAGAGAACTAGGGGGATAAGAGAGAAGAAAAGAAGAATGGAGAGAGAGGTTTGCCCAGAAGGAAAATGAAGAGTCAGATTGAAATCTGACTCTGGCTTGAGAACAGGACAGGTCCCAGAGTTTGACCACTCTGCCAGAATCCAGTGTTTTAAGATGGAGTTGGCGAAGCATCCAAGATTTTGGATCCTGGGCCTCAGTGACACTCCATCACCCAACTAAAAAGATGTTCTCTGGGACCTCTCTCAGGCCGATGTTCTTCTCATCAAGCTCCCGAATGTGTCTCGCACTATTGGACACTTTTTGGGGGTACACAGGTCTTCTCTCCTCCCCTCCTTCAGAGGCACCAAAACCAAGACCAAATGGGGGTTCTCTAGCCGCCAACTTGAAACGCTCTGAGACTTCTGTGTATTTGATGCTTCTTCAAGTCAGCTCTGACATGGCCAATTCCCCGACCTGGGAAATATTTACATAGTACTCTAGATCATTCCTTCTTCCTAGTAACTGCAACTTTGTTGCTTCGGTGTTTGACTCACAGCCATTTTCCCCCATGCGGAAGTGAGTGGGTGTACGTGAGGGTGTGAGTGGGGTGTGTGCGTGGGCGTGTGGGCATGAGGTGTGTGTTTAAATATAATCGCACCATAATTTATTCAGCTATATGGAGTAGTAGACTAGAAAGAGAAACTGGTATTTGCTTTAACTACCTGCTGCTTGTAAGCGCTTCCTCTGTAACTCAGGCGTAACTGTTATACATTAAAAGAAATTAAAAGCATTTTGAAGGTTTCGTGTACTCAATTGATTGTCATTATGCAGCTGCATAAGGGAGTCTGAGGGGTGTCCAAGAAGCCTTTGGACCTAATTTAGAGGATCAGGGTAGAAACTGCATTTCTCTTGCTCCCACTGGGTCCTCTAGTGCCAAGCAGCTGCGAGGTTTCTAGTGAATGCCTAATCAATATTTGATCAATGGATGTTGTTACTTTAAGCCTCTCTCTGAGCTCATAGAAACAGCACAGTGTCAAAGAATAAGGTGAAACTTTAGTTCTCTTCACCAGAGCAAACTTTTCCTGCTGCTAATCTTAGAACCCTCAGTGGCTGTCTCCCATTACACAGGATTTGGGAGGTAGAAGAGAGCTCAGAAACTTACGTATTGCTTGGAAGCATATGGGGATTCTTGGGCAATTTTCTGGTTTTGTTCTTTTTAGAGATGGGGTCTTGCTGTGTTGCCCAGGCTGGAGTGCAAGGCTATTCACAGGTGTGATCATAGCACACGCCTTGAACTCCTGGGCTCAAGTGATCTTCCCGTCAGCATCTTGAGTCACTGGGACTACCAGTATGCCTGGCTCTTTTTGAATTATTGATGGCGAGATCTCCAGAGAAAGCTGTAAGGGAATGAAGGAAGCAAGATAGGACAAGTAAAGAAGCTGAGCAAAGAGGTGGTTTTACCTGGCGTCCAGCTTCAACCTGATGCTACAAGGAGCTCTGGAGTGTGGATTGTAGTACCAGAGTAGTCCCACCTTGAGGCCGGGGGCTGGCCTTTGGTACTGTGTCAGTCACTGACTGCTGGCCATCCCGTTGATGTGGGTGGGTGGGTGATATGTAAGTGATATATAAACTATCTGCCCAAGCATCTCTAAAGTGGCTTTTGTGGGCTGCAGGCACTTCTGCAGAGAAAGCACAGCTATGAGCCCTTAGCAACAACAAGCACATCAGTTAGGGGACAGGTGCACTGGCCCAGGAAAAGGGACCTGGGCAGGGACCAGCAATGTCCACTCCACATATGTTCCCCTGGCCCTAAACCTGGGTAACCAAGTCATTCCAGGGCTCTGGTTTCCTTGGATTATCTTCTGAACAGGAATGCAGTGGGGTGAGAGAGTTGTTAGTTGAAATTGTACATGAAGAATTGATAAGGTGCTCCTGTCAACCTGTGTCCAGTTGATCCAGGCAAATTCCCCAGGGCAAGGTCTGGAGGGAAACCCTTGGGTCTTCCTAGGGTCCGAAACCAATCAGAAGTTGCCCCAGTATCTTCCTCTGCACAGAGTCCCTGGAGTGTGATAAGCTCTGTGCCAGTCCCCTGTGGAATCCAGAAAGCGTATATCAGAGCTAGTGCTCCCAACCATGTCCTGCCTCACATCTGTCCCCCACCTACCCACCTGCAACCAATCTATCCTCCAGGGAAGTCAGGAAGATGTGGGGGAGAGTCAGCTCTGCATCTATGTCCTCACTATTGTCCTCAGACAATTTTCTTCCCCTCTTGGACCCTATTTCCATATATTTTTAAAAAGTAGGCTTGCTGACACCTAAGGATCTTCCAGGTTACCGAGATGATAACCTAAGCCAAAGGTTTGTTGTCATGCAGGCAGCTCAGAGAGTGCCTGCATCACTTGGAGGTGTCCGTCACAAGTGCTGGGAAAGCAACACAACACATGAGGTGCTGAGTGCATGAGGCCAAGGAGCTCCACAACATAGCCTGCCCTTTGAGACCCCCCACTTGGGGAGCTTTGCTAGAAGCACTCCCTGCCCCCAAAGACCTTTGTGTGCATCCCAAGGGAAGCTGAGGAATGTAGTTTTCTACCCAGCCACATGACTGCCCAGAATAAAATCAGGTTCCTGTATATAAAAGAAAAGAGGAGATGGATAGACAAGTGTATCAGTCAGCTACTGTCACAATAATGCTGCATAACAAAGCAGTCTCTCTTCCTGGTTTCACTGATCTGCACGCCTTATGGGGAACGAGTTTCACAGCCTTTCCTTGGACAAAGTTTGCTAGTGAGGGAAAGGAGCTCCTTAGATAAATGAAGCCTCTGAGGTGGGAGGGACACAAAGGACAGGGAGACCGAGTGCAATTGCACCTGCTGTGTGGCTGAATCTAGAATATCTGGTCCTCCTGAGAGTACAGGTTCCAGAGCTCCACCGTTCCCCTCCCTAGGCTGCCACTGACTTACTCTGAACAGAGATAATTTTCCTACTACTGACAATGTAAACAGCTTCAGTGAGGAGTGGGGACCCATTTCCCAAAGGCAGCAGGTGAGGCTGATGTTCAGAGCTCCAGTCGCCTTAGCTCTTAGCACCTTAGTTCAGAGCTCCAGTCACCTTAAAAAGTGCTTTCTTAGGTAAAGCCCCACCCCTTAGTACTCTCTGTGTGACCACAGGCAAGTCACTTCCCCTCCACTGTCTCGTCTTTCAAATGGAAGTAAAGTCTGTCCCACTGTGTCAGCATAGAATACAGTAACCAACAACCCCAAATGTTGGTGGCTTAAAACACCAGAGGTTTGCTTTCTTCTCATCCATATTCATGACCACTACTCATCCTAGTCAGCCTGATGGAGACAGGCATCTCCTTGAGCGTGCTGGCCTCAGGTACCCAAGGAAAGACAGAGCAGGTGGATCAGGCACTGGCTTTTAAAGCTTCCACTCAAAACACAGGACACATCTGCTCACATGCCATTGGCCAGAGCAAGTCACATGGCCACACTGCACTTCAAAGGGAGCAGGGAGGTGTAATCTACCACTTGCCTGGGAAGTGAGAAGGGGGATTGCACCTGCTGCCCAGAGGGTTTTTATGAGGATCAGGAGGAGAAGCAAACACCTTCCTGAAGTACCTGCTCTGTGCTCCTCTCCGAGGTGGGTCCTGGAGGGAGGGTGGGGCAGAGAGCCTCATTAAAAAGAACAGGAGACATAGATGGCCCCTGCTCTGAGGGAAGGGGAACACCACTTAATCAAGCTCCTAAGTGGCTCCAGACAGCAGCCATTTGTGCATCATCAGTCTAACAACAGCCTTGTGAGGTGGGAATTTAACCTTTTGATGTACAGGAAGGAAATCAAGGGTCAGAAAGTTAAAGTCTCAGCTCAAGCTCACATCACTAGTCAGTGGTGGAAACAGCTCTCCATGGTCATGTCTGATTTTAATATCAAAGCGCTGGGGAGATGGCACAGGGATCTTGTGTGAGGGTGAATCCCCAGGGTCCCTACCCCATAGAAAACAGGTGGGGCTGCCTTCTGCTATGGGGCTGACATCAGAGGGGCTACCCCAGGTAAGGGAGCCCCATGGGTCACCTTCTCATCTGGCAATGAGACACCTGCCAGGAAGCCCTCGGGTATTAGCAGTGGAGTGACCCCTCCCAGAATTCACACCACATTCACTCCCTTGGGCATGTTGGCTAGAACTAAGAGCTTAAGAGAGAAACACTAATATTACGTACCAGGTACTCCACATCCATAATTTTAGTTCACCCTCCCAACATCCTGCAAGGTAGACATTGTGGGTACCGTCAGACAAATGAGGATATGGACCCAGACAGTGAAGTAACTGGGTCAAGCCTCCCCCAACTAGAAATTGGAGAAGTAGGGATTCAAACCTAGATCTGCCTGATCTCAAATGCCTTGTCCATCATACCAGGCTGCTTCCCCAAAGTGGAGCTATAACACTGGTTAAACTATAAGGACAGTGCTTATTGAAAAGAAGTGTAACAGTCAGCTATGTCACAATAATGCTGTGTAACAAACCACCTCAAAACTCAGTGGCTTAAAACAAGCATTAATTCTCACATTCACAGGTTTGTAAGGTTTGTAAGTTGACTATGGTTGGACTAATCTAGGCATGGATGGTATGATAGGCACAACTCTAAGATGTTCCCTAAGATTCCTGGCCCCTGGTGTACACACCCTATTTAGTTCCCACCCCTTGAGTGTGAACAGGATCTGTGAATATAATGGACTAGTCACTACCTTCACAGGGTTATGTTACCTGGCAAAGGTGATGGAATAGTCAGTCACTCTCATGATTATGTTACATTACATAAGACTTCATCACAGCAGACTGCAGTGAGATCCTCCTGCTGGAATTGAGAAGTAAGCTGGCTACACGGCTAGGATGTTAAGGCATCCTCTAAGAGCTGAGAATGACCCTTGTCCAACAGCCAGCAATAAAATGGAGACCTCAGTCTTACAGCCACTAGAAATTGAATTCTGCCAAAAGCCCAAATGAGCTTGGAAACAAATTCTTCCCCACACAGGCCTTTAGATGAGATCATAGCCCCTGCCAACCCCCAATTTCAACCTGGTCAGATCCTCAGCAGAATACCTAGCTATTCTGCACTCAGACTTTGACTTGCAGAAACTGTGAAAAAATAAAATGAATGTTGAGTTAATCCATGGAGTTTGTGGTACTTTGTGATGCAACAATAGAAAACTGATACAGACAAGCAGCTTGGCTTCAGGCTGCAAGTCTGACAATATTTGTTCTGGGAGCCCATTAAGAAGGCAGTTTCTAGGCAATGATTACGAATCATGAGTTCAATGGATATTGTGGGGGTTCCAGTTCAATCTCCATTTCAAGAGCCTTCTTTTGTCAGATTCACTGACATCCCATGGCCAATGCAAGTTTCATGGCCAAGCTCAAAGTCAAGGAATTGGGATGTATATTCCACCCATCTTAAGGTATGAAAAGAGTATAAATGTCTAATTCTATAATAGTGAAGAATTAGGACCCATTATTCAGGAAATTTAGGGGAAAATCCCTCTGTCTGTTTCTACCTCCTCCACTTCCATGGATACACAACTGATCAATAAGCAGTTACCTCCATGGTGAGTTTAAAGTTCATGAAACCCCATACCAGCCCTGTCACATTGGTCCACAGAAGATAGGCCGCCAAGACAGACATATGGGACTTAGGGGAAGTCCGGTGAATGTCAGAGTATCAGTAGGAGTATCAGGATGAAGTTTGTGGGGTATCAGGAGACGCTTTGGACATTTGAACACCAGCAGGAGCATTCCCAGGCAAAAGGGTAGAAAAGTTGACATAGAGGTGGCTGGTTTCCCTGGGACCTTGTGCTGGGTCCCACCTAATTGACCCTACAGATCCCTTCCTCCTTTTGTGAAGCCAGGCTTGAGGTAAGCACTTTAGCTGCCCATGCTGTAAGAATAAGCATTTTTAGCCGGGCGCAGTGGCTCACGCTTGTAATCCCAGCACTTTGGGAGGCCGAGGCGGGCGGATCACGAGATCAGGAGATCGAGACCACGGTGAAACCCCGTCTCTACTAAAAATACAAAAAATTAGCCGGGCGTGGTAGCGGGCGCCTGTAGTCCCAGCTACTCGGAGAGGCTGAGGCAGGAGAATGGCGTGAACCCGGGAGGCGGAGCTTGCAGTGAGCCGAGATTGTGCCACTGCACTCCAGCCTGGGCGACAGAGTAAGACTCTGTCTCAAAAAAAAATAATAAAAAATAAGCAGTTTTTTTCTGTGTCAGGCACTTTACATACAAGATTTGACTACAGTTTTAAGACAGCAGACTCTGGATCCAAGCAGCCTATGTTCCAGTCCTGACACCACTACTGTATAATCTTGAGCAAGTGGTCTAAACTTCTCTGAAGATTCAGTTTCCTCATCATCTATAGAACTGGCATAATAATGGCACCAACCTCCAGGTGGAGCCAAGATGGCCGAATAGGAACAGCTCCGGTCTCCAGCTCCCAGCCCCAGCGACACAGAAGACGGGTGATTTCTGCATTTCTGCTTGAGGTACTGGTTTCATCTCACTGGGGAGTGCCTAACAGTGGGTGCAGGAAAGTCGGTGAAGCGCACTGTGCGCGAGCCGAAGCAGGGCGAGGCATTGCCTCACTCGGGAAGCGCAAGGGGTCAGGGAGTTCCCTTTCCTAGTCAAAGAAAGGGGAAACAGACGGCACCTGGAATATCGGGTCAGTCCCATCCTAATACTGCGCTTTTCCAACGGGCCTGGAAAACGGCACACTAGGAGATTGTGTCCCGCACCTGGCTCGGAGGGTCCTATGCCCACGGAGTCTCGCTGATTGCTAGCACAGCAGTTTGAGATCAAGCTGCAAGGCGGCAGCGAGGCTGGGGGAGGGGCGCCCGCCATTGCCCAGGCTTGCTTAGGTAAACAAAGCAGCCAGGAAGCTCGAACTGGGTGGAGCCCACCACAGCTCAAGGAGGCCTGCCTGCCTCTGTAGGCTCCACCTCTGGGGGCAGGGCACAGACAAACAAAAACTCAGCAAGAACCTCCACAGACTTAAATGTCCCTGTCTGACTGACAGCTTTGAAGAGAGTAGTGGTTCTCCCAGCACGCAGCTGGAGACCTGAGAACGGACAGACTGCCTCCTAAAGTGGGTCCCTCGCCCCTGAGCAGCCTAACTGGGAGGCAACCCCCCAGTAGGGACAGACTGACACCTCATTCAACCGGGTACTCCTCTGAGACAAAACTTTCAGACGAACTATCAGACAGCTGAATTTGTGGTCTCACGAAAATCCACTGTTCGGCAGCCACCGCTGCTGACACCCAGCCAAACAGGGTCTGGAGTGGACCTCTAGCAAACTCCAACAGACCTGCAGCTGAGGGTCCTGTCTGGTAGAAGGAAAACTAACAAACAGAAAGGACATCCACACCAAAAACCCATCTGTACATCACCATCATCAAAGACAAAAAGTAGATAAAACCACAAAGATGGGGGAAAAAACAGAGCAAAAAAACTGGAAACTCTAAAAAACAGAGCACCTCTCCTCCTCCAAAGGAACGCAGTTCCTCACCAGCAACGGAACAAAGCTGGATGGAGGATGACTTTGGTGAGTTGAGAGAAGAAGGCTTCAGACGTTCAAACTACTCTGAGCTACGAGAGGAAATTCAAAACAATAGCAAAGAAGTAAAAAACTTTGAAAAAAAATTAGAAGAATGGATAACTAGAATAACCAATGGAGAGAAGGGCTTAAAGGAGCTGATGGAGCTGAAAGCCAAGTTTCGAGAACTACACGAAGATTGCAGAAGCCTCAGTAGCAGATGCGATCAACTGGAAGAAAGGGTATCGCTGATGGAAGATGAAATGAATGAAATGAAGAGAGAAGGGAAGTTTAGAGAAAAAAGAATAAAAAGAAATGAACAAACTCTCCAAGAAATTTGGGACTATGTGAAAAGACCAAACCTACGTCTGATTGGTGTACCTGAAAATGATGGGGAGAATGGAACCAAGTTGGAAAACACTCTGCAAGATATCATCCAGGAGAACTTCCCCAATCTAGCAAGGCAGGCCAGCATTCAGATTCAGGAAATACAGAGAACGCCACAAAGATACTCCTCGAGAAGGGCAACTCCAAGACACATAATTGTCAGATTCACCAAAGTTGAAATGAAGGAAAAAATGTTAAGGGCAGCCAGAGAGAAAGGTCGGGTTACCCACAAAGGGAAGCCCATCAGACTAACAGCTGATCTCTCAGCAGAAACTCTACAAGCCAGAAGAGAGTGGGGGCCAATATTCAACATTCTTAAAGAAAAGAATTTTCAACCCAGAATTTCCTATCCCGCCAAACTAAGCTTCATAAGTGAAGGAGAAATAAAATACTTTACAGACAAGCAAACGCTGAGTGATTTTGTCACCACCAGGCCTGCCCTAAAAGAGCTCCTGAAGGAAGCACTAAACATGGAAAGGAACAACCGGTACCAGCCACTGCAAAAACATGCCAAATTGTAAAGACCATCGAGGCTAGGAAGAAACTATAGCAACTAACGAGCAAAATAACCAACTAACATCATAATGACAGGATCAGATTCACACATAACAATATTAACGTTAAATGTAAATGGGCTAAATGCTCCAATCAAAAGACACAGACTGGCAAACTGGATAAGGAGTCAGGACCCATCAGTGTGCTGTATTCAGGAAACCCATCTCACGTGCAGAGACACACATAGACTCAAAATAAAGGGATGGAGGAAGATCTATCAAGCAACTGGAAAACAAAAAAAGGCAGGGGTTGCAATCCTAGTCTCTGATAAAATAGACTTTAAACCAGCAAAGATCAAAAGAGACAAAGAAGGCCATTACATAATGGTAAAGGGATCAATTCAACAAGAAGAGCTAAATATCCTAAATATATATGCACCCAACACAGGAGCACCCAGATTCATAAAGCAAGTCCTCAGTGACCTACAAAGGGACTTAAACTCCCACACAATAATAATGGGAGATTTTAACACCCCACTGTCAACATTAGACAGATCAATGAGACAGAAAGTTAACAAGGATATCCAGGAATTGAACTCAGCTCTACATAAAGTGGACCTAATAGACATCTACAGAACTCTCCACCCCAAGTCAACAGAATATACATTTTTTTCAGCACCACACCACACCTATTCCAAAATTGACCACATAGTTGGAAGTAAAGCTCTCCTCAGCAAATGTAAAAGAACAGAAATTATAACAAACTGTCTCTCAGACCACAGTGCAATCAAACTAGAACTCAGGATTAAGAAACTCACTCAAAACCGCTCAACTACATGGAAACTGAACAACCTGCTCCTGAATGACTATTGGGTACATAATGAAATGAAGGCAGAAATAAAGATGTTCTTTGAAACCAACGAGAACAAAGACACAACATACCAGAATCTCTGGGACACATTCAAAGCAGTGTGTAGAGGGAAATTTATAGCACTAAATGCCCACAAGAGAAAGCAGGAAAGATCCAAAATTGACACCCTAACATCACAATTAAAAGAACTAGAAAAGCAAGAGCAAACACATTCAAAAGCTAGCAGAAGGCTAGAAATAACTAAAATCAGAGCAGAACTGAAGGAAATAGAGACACAAAAAACCCTTCAAAAAATTAATGAATCCAGGAGCTGGTTTTTTGAAAAGATCAACAAAATTGATGGACCGCTAGCAAGACTAATAAAGAAGAAAAGAGAGAAGAATCAAATAGATGCAATAAAAAACGAAAAAGGGGATATCACCACCGATCCCACAGAAATACAATCTACCATCAGAGAATACTGCAAACACCTCTATGCAAATAAACTAGAAAATCTAGAAGAAATGGATAAATTCCTCAACAAATACACCCTCCCAAGACTAAACCAGGAAGAAGTTGAATCTCTGAATAGACCAATAACAGGTTCTGAAATTGTGGCAATAATCAATAGCTTACCAACCAAAAAGAGTCCAGGACCTGATGGATTCACAGCTGAATTCTACCAGAGGTACAAGGAGGAACTGGTACCATTCCTTCTGAAACTATTCCAATCGATAGAAAAAGAGGGAATCCTCCCTAACACGTTTTATGAAGCCAGCATCGTCCTCATACCAAAACCTGGCAGAGACATAACCAAAAAAGAGAATTTCAGACCAATATCCTTGATGAACATTGATGCAAAAATCCTCAATAAAATACTGGCAAACCGAATCCAGCAGCACATCAAAAAGCTTATCCACCATGATCAAGTGGGCTTCATCCCTGGGATGCAAGGCTGGTTCAACATACGCAAATCAATAAATGTAATCCAGCATATAAACAGAACCAAAGACAAAAACCACATGATTATCTCAATAGATGCAGAAAAGGCCTTTGACAAAATTCAACATCTCTTCATGCTAAAAACTCTCAATAAATTAGGTATTGATGGGACGTATCTCAAAATAATAAGAGCTATCTACAACAAACCCACGGCCAATATCATACTGAATGGGCAAAAACTGGAAGCATTCCCTCTGAAAACTGGCACAAGACAGGGATGCCCTCTCTCGCCGCTCCTATTCAACATAGTGCTGGAAGTTCTGGCCAGAGCAATCAGGCAGGAGAAGGAAATAAAGGGTATTCAATTAGGAAAAGAGGAAGTCAAATTGTCCCTGTTTGCAGATGACATGATTGTATATCTAGAAAACCCCATTGTCTCAGCCCAAAATCTCCTTAAGCTGATTAGCAACTTCAGCAAAGTCTCAGGATACAAAATTAATGTACAAAAATCACAAGCATTCTTGTACACCAATAACAGACAAACAGAGAGCCAAATCATGAGTGAACTCCCATTCACAATTGCTTCAAAGAGAATAAAATACCTAGGAATCCAACTTACAAGGGATGTGAAGGACCTCTTCAAGGAGAACTACAAACCACTGCTCAATGAAATAAAAGAGGACACAAACAAATGGAAGAACATTCCATGCTCCTGGATAGGAGGAATCAATATCGTGAAAATGGCCATACTGCCCAAGGTAATTTATAGATTCAATGCCATCCCCATCAAGCTACCAATGACTTTCTTCACAGAATTGGAAAAAACTACTTTAAAGTTCATATGGAACCAAAAAAGAGCCTGCATCGCCAAGTCAATCCTAAGCCAAAAGAACAAAGCTGGAGGCATCACGCTACCTGACTTTAAACTATACTACAAGGCTACAGTAACCAAAACAGCATGGTACTGGTACCACAACAGAGACATAGATCAATGGAACAGAACAGAGCCCTCAGAAATGATGCCGCATAGCTACAACTATCTGATCTTTGACAAACCTGACAAAAACAAGAAATGGGGAAAGGATTCCCTATTTAATAAATGGTGCTGGGAAAACTGGCTAGCCATATGTAGAAAGCTGCAACTGGATCCCTTCCTTACACCTTATACAAAAATTAATTCAAGATGGATTAAAGACTTATATGTTAGACCTAAAACCATTAAAATCCTACAAGAAAACCTAGGCAATACCATTCAGGACATAGGCGTGGGCAAGGACTTCATGTCTAAAACACCAAAAGCAATGGCAACAAAAGCCAAAATCGACAAATGGGATCTCATTAAACTAAAGAGCTTCTGCACAGCAAAAGAAACTATCATCAGAGTGAACAGGCAACCTACAGAATGGGAGAAAATTTTTGCAACATACTCATCTGACAAAGGGCTAATATCCAGAATCTACAATGAACTCAAACAAATTTACAAGAAAAAAACAAACAACCCCATCAAAAAGTGGGCAGAGGACATGAACAGACACTTCTCAAAAGAAGACATTTATGCAGCCAAAAAACACATGAAGAAATGCTCATCATCACTGGCCATCAGAGAAATGCAAATCAAAACCACAGTGAGATACCATCTCACACCAGTTAGAATGGCCATCATTAAAAAATCAGGAAACAACAGGTGCTGGAGAGGATGTGGAGAAATAGGAACACTTTTACACTGTTGGTGGGACTGTAAACTAGTTCAACCATTGTGGAAGTCAGTGTGGCGATTCCTCAGGGATCTCGAACTAGAAATACCATTTGACCCAGCCATCCCATTACTGGGTATATACCCAAAGAACTATAAATCATGCTGCTATAAAGACACATGCACATGTATGTTTATTGCGGCACTATTCACAATAGCAAAGAGTTGGAACCAACCCAAATGTCCAACAATGATAGACTGGATTAAGAAAATGTGGCACATATACACCATGGAATACTATGCAGCCATAAAAAATGATGAGTTCGTGTCCTTTGTAGGGACATGGATGAAACTGGAAAACATCATTCTCAGTAAACTATCGCAAGGACAAAAAACCAAACACCGCATGTTCTCACTCATAGGTGGGAATTGAACAATGAAAACTCATGGACACAGGAAGGGGAACATCACACTCCGGGGACTGTTGTGGGGTGGGGGGAGGGGGGAGGGACAGCATTAGGAGATACACCTAATGCTAAATGACGAGTTAATGGGTGCAGGAAATCAACATGGCACATGGATACATATGTAACAAACCTGCACATTGTGCACATGTACCCTAAAACCCTAAAGTATAATTAAAAAATAAAAATAAAAAAATAATAATGGCACCAACCTCCAAGGTGGTTGTGAGGATTAAATGAGATCACAGAATAAAGAAATCAACCTAACTCTCTTTAGCCCTATGTTTTGCACATTTATTTGATCATAGGGCCTTTTATTGTAGGAATGCTTATTAACATTACAGGGAGATGCTTGGAGCTTTCTAGCAGCCAATGGAAAGTGGGAAATCTGAAGAGTTACACAACCACTGATGCCAATGAGAAAATAAGAATCTTACTAAGGGAAGGTTCAAAGATTTCTACCCTTCAAAAGGGCAGGTTCAAATAATTTCTCTCTGGGAAGAGACTGTGTGATGCAATAAATAAAAACTCAGGAAACTTGTGAAATGTATAAAGATGAGTTGTGAGGCATTGTTTCTCACAATGGTCTTCAATATAGGTTGATAGCAGTTTAGTAAATATAACCCTGCTGGCAGGTGAGGAGATATGAGAACAGGATATAATCTAGATACTGAGTTCTTTGATGTGTTCATTTGATCCAGGGATCATTTGGGAACATCTAGAGAAGGAGGGTAATCCCATCAAGAAAATCATACTTAACATGACCTTTTAAGAACTAGACTTTTGTTTAATGGCAAAGAACTGAACAATATACACTCTGGAAAATTTTTAGAGAGTGTCAATTATATAGATATTTAGGTTTTTTATAGACAGCATTATCAGAATCTGACTCTATCTTTTAAGGTCTATGTTTAGACCTTTTTCATTTAATGTAATAAGTGATGTAGTTGGATTTAGGTCTACCATTTTATCTTTTTTTCTTCCTGGTTTTAACCTCTTTTGTTCATTTGTTTCTGTGTTGCCTTTGTGCTGCCTTCCTTCAGATTATTAATTTAATATATTAAATTATTAATTTAATATATTTTAGTGTTTCATTTTGATTTATCTATTGGCTTTTTGCCTATATCTCTTTCTATTATTTTTTAGTGATTGACCTGGAGATTATAATATACATACCTAACTTTTTACAGTCTACTTAGAGTTAATTTGTACCTGTAAATAAAAATAAAACATAGAAGCCTTACAATCCTTGATATTATAGTTGTCCTATGTACATACATTGAACCCTCCCAGACAATGTTATATTTTATAATCATATATTTTAAAGAACTTAAGAGAAGAAAAATAGTGTATTATATTTACCCAGATATCTAACATTTCTGTTGCTCTTTCTTTATTCCAAGTTTTCTTCTGGTATCGATTCCCATCATCAAGAAGAACTCCCTTTAACTTTTCTTTCAGAGCATTTATTCTGGTTAAGAATTCTCTCAGTCACAATAATGAGATCGGGTTGTTTAAAAGTGTTGCAAACCACCGCCTTTAACCCTGTTGCTCCTGCTCTGACCATGTGACATGTCTGCTCCTACTTGGCCCTCTGCTATAAGTAAAAGCTCTCTGAGGTCCCTCCAAAAGCCAAGCAAATGTTGATGCCATGCTTGTATAGCTTGCAGAACTGTGAGCCAATTAAACCTCTTTCCTTTACAAATTACCCAGCCTCAGGTATTCCTTTATAGCAACACAAGAACAGACTAACACAGGGGTGGAAGTGATAATGTGACTTCCAGGCCAAAGGATTAAATTGTCATATATGTTTCTCTAACAATCTTTTCCCCTACCATATTCATCAGAGAAGCTGCATAATCCAGAAAATGCAGCTACATGATGATGAAATCTAATGGATGCAGATGCTGAGACCTATAGCAGACTTTGTGAGATAAAAACATAAAACCTTGCTGTATTCGGGAACTGAGATTTTGACGTTGTAGATTACTGCAACTTATCTCCACTAATCCTGAATAATATCCCACATGAGAAATATTTAGTCTATAAAACATGTCTCTAGAGTTTAAAAAATGATACTAAGAATTAACAGATTGAACTACAATGATGAATACATCATTATACATTTGTCAAAATCTGTAGAACATACAGCACCAAGAATACACCCTAATGTAAACTATGAACTTTGGATGATAATGACGTTGGTGCAGTTTGGATCTGTGTCCCCACCCAAATCTCATGTTGAATTTTAATCCTCAATATTGGAGGTGGAGCCTGGTGGGAGGTGATTAGATCCTGGGGGTGGATTCTTCATGAATGCTTTAGCACCACCCCTCAATGCTGTTCTCGTGACAGGTGAGTGAGTGAGTTACCATGAGATCTGGTTGTTTAAAAGTGTGCAGCACCTCCCTCTTCTCTCTCTTCCTCCTGCTCCAGCCATGTGAAGACACTTTCTCCTACTTTTCCTTCTGCCATGAATAGAAGTTTCCTGAGGTCTCCCCAGGAGCAGAAGCCACTATGCTTCTTGTACTACAGAAGCATGAGCCAATTAAACCTCTTTTCTTTATAAATTACCCAGTCTCAGGTATTCCTTTACAGCAGAGTGAGAACGGATTAATACAGAGGTGTTAAAGTAGACTCATCAGTTTTAATAATGTATCCCTCTGGCAGGGGATGTCAAGAGTTGGGGAGGTTGTGCATGTGTGGGGGTGAGCGGTAGATGGTAACTTTCTGTACTTTATGCTTGATTTTTCTGTAAACCTAAATCTGCTCTTAAAAAATTAGGTCTATTTAAAAAAACTTTGGGAAGCCAAGGTGGGCGGATCACGAGGTCAGGAGATTGAGACCATCCTGGCTAACGTGGTGAAACCCCGTCTCTACTAAAAATACAAAAAATTAGCTGGGCGTGGTGGTGGGTGCCTGTAGTCCCAGCTAGTTGGGAGGCTGAGGCAGGAGAATGGCATGAACCTGGGAGGCGGAGCTTGCAGTGAGCCGAGATCGCTCCACTGCACTCCAGCCTGGGTGACAGAGCGAGACTCCTCCGTCTCAAAAAAAAAAAAAAAAAAAAAAAAATTCGCAGATTCAGATATTGTATTTTTTAAACCACACATTTTAATGTTGATATCTATTTCTTATTTCTCTCCTATAATGAGAAAATTGGCATTTCCTTCAATGTTTCTTCAAATTTTTACAAAATTTTTGTTAATTACATTATTCTTTTTACTTTATTATGCCCATATCAAATTACCTTCTGTTTTATAAACATAATTTTCATAGTTGTTATGTCTTACATGTCTATTTAATAAATGGATTAAATGCTCATCACAAATGCTTTCAACATGGTTTCTATAAGATTTTTTTAAAAAGAATCCTCTTAGTTTTCCTTCATCTAAGAATATCTTTCTTTTGCTTTCATTTCTGAAGGATATTTTTGTTAAATAAAGAATTCTGGGTTGACAATTATTTCTTTCAGAAAAGATGTCCTAATATTTATTCTAGCATCTATGGTTTCCGATGAAATACTCACAGTTATTTGAACGGTTGTTCGTTCTTAGGTAACATGTACCATTTTTCTGACTACTTTAACAATTTCTCTTTGTTTTTGGCTTGCAGAATTTTTGTTAGGTTGTGTCTGGGCATGGGTTTGTTTTAAATTTATCTTCTTTGGGCTTTACCAAACCTCTTGAATCTGAGTATTTATGGATTTTTCTCCATTAAGTTTGGAAACTTTCCAGCCATTATTTCAAAAAATATTTTTTTCTGTATCCATCTCTTACTCTTCCTATTCAAGTATTCCAATGACAGAAAGGTTAGAGTTTTGGATTTTTTTGTTTGTTTGTTTTTGTCCCATAGGTTCTATTCTGCTATTAAACTCATTCAGTGATTTTAAGATATATATATGTATAATATGTTTCAGTTATAATTTTTTAAGTTCCTTTTTATAGCTTGTATTTCTCTGCTAAGAATTTTTATCTCTTCACTCATTTTAATACCTTTACCTCATGGGGTATGGTTATAATGGCCCCATTAAAGTCTTTGATAATTCCAACATCTGGGTCATCTCAGGGTTAGCATCTGTTGATTGTCTTTTCCCTTGAGAACTGGTTTAGCTTTTCCTGGTTCCTGGTCTATCAACTAATTTTGGACTTTCTGAATATTATGTGGTGAGACTCTCAATCCTGTTAAAATCCTCTGGAGGATGGAATTTTTGTTTGTTAGGTTTTTTTATTGTTTTAATTTAGCAGGCCATCAACCTATTGATGTTCAGAACCCAAGATCCATCTTGCCTTCCACGAATGATGGCTTCAACTTCAGTCCAATTTTCAAAGCCTTTGCTATGCTGTTTGGGTCTGTCCCATCCAGAGGTTGGTCTCAGACTTGGGCAGTGTTTTATGTCATCATTCACTTCTCAGATCCTTTGCTTTTTTTTTAATATGTATTTCATGCGTGCATCACTTGAAGATGGGCCTGGGACTTATGTCAGTTCATACACAGAATTAGGGGGCTTCCTTCTCCATCCCTCTCCTCTTGGAGATTTCGCCCACATCCTATCACTTCCAGGGGTCCCATTTTCTGGTCCCTCTGGCCAGAAAAATGACATTCTCTGAGTGTTTTAACCTCCCTTGCTATCACACAGATGCATGTGAGTGGTCTGCCCTTAGGAAGAAGGCACAAGATATTTTAAAAGATTTTTAAAACTCTAGTCATAAAGAGATTCACCATTTGTCTCACGTATTTGGAAAAAAAAAAAAAAACTCTAAACTCTTTCCACACTCCACAAAATAAGGGGCGCTTCTGCCTGGCTTCTCTGTCAAGGGTGACAGGTTTTCTCTCTGGCCCTTAGGTCCCCACGTGCCACTAGCATCATTACAGAAGTGTGGCCTCACTACTAGGGTTGGTCTCAGAGTACAGCAGAGAACGTTTTAAAAGAAGAAAATGAGGCTGGGCACAGTGGCTCATACCTGTAATCCCAGCACTTTGGGAAGCCAAGGCAGGTGGATAATTTGAGGTCAGGAGTTTGAGGCCAGCCTGGCCCACATGGTGAAACCCTGACTCTACTAAAAATACAAAAATTAGCTGGGTGTTGTAGCGGGCACCTGTAATCCCAGCTACTCCGGAGGCTGAGGCAAGAGAATTGCTTGAACAGGGGAGGCAGAGGTTGCAGCGAGCAGAGATCACACCATTGCACTCCAGCCTAGGCGACAGAGAGAGACTCAGTGTCAAAGAAGAAGGAGGAGGAGGAGGAGGGGGAGGGAAGAAGGAGAAGAAGAAAAATAAAACAAATATTTTTCTTATGTTTTCCAGCCCAGAGGGATATTTTTTTCCTGATCCTATGGCCAAAAAGACAGTTTCCAATCTGTCCCACCTGCAGGTAAGTGGAGTCCATATGACCCTGGTCCTTATGTGTCAGGATGCAGTCTTGGCGTGATCCTTTGAACCCTCCATAAACTGTCTGTCCACTGCCCAGCATTCTGTGCCTTCTTTTTGTTTTTTTTCTGAGACAGGGTCTCACACTGTTACCTGGGCTGGAGTGCAGTGGTGCAATCTCAGCTCACTGCAACCTCCACATCCCAGGTTCAAGCGATTCTCCTGCCTCAGCCTCCCGAGGAGATGGGATTACAGGCTCCCACCACCACACCCGGCTAATTTTTTTGTATTTTTAGTAGAGATGGGGTTTCACTGTGTTGGCCAGGCTGGTCTTGAACACCTGGCCTCATTATCTACCTGCCTCAGCCTCCCAAAGTGCTGGGATTACAGGCATGGGCCACTGCGCTGGGCCTTTTTTTTTTTTTTTTTTTTGAGATGGAGGCTCGCTGTGTTGCGCAGGCTGGAGAGCACTGGCGCAATCTCAGCTCACAGCAACCTCCACCTCCTGGGCTCAAACCATTCTCCTGCCTCAGCCTCCCAAGTAGCTGGGACTACAGGCATGAGCCACCACACCCAGCTAATTTTTTATATTTTTAGTAGAGACAGGGTTTCACCATACTGGCCAGGCTGGTCTCGAACTCCTGACCTCGTGATCTGCTGGCCTTCTTGGTTCCCCAGTTTTGTAGGTAGTCCTAAAAATAAAAAAGAAAACTTTTGCTTCTCTGTAGATAAGAGGTCCAAGACGCAGGTGGGAATTAGGAGCTTAATTTAGGGGTGGCTGAAAAAGAAAATGAATGTTGTGCTAGTCTGAACTTAATAATGACATTGTGTGTCTCATCTGTTTAAATATCTTTAAAACAGCTCATCTCAAACCAACATTTTACTGAGAGCCTGGCCTATGCCAGCTCCTGCCCAAGATGGTTCAGAAACAGCTTAGCTGGGGAGAGACAAGTAGAAAACTTCAATGATGCATGAGAGAGGCTCTGAGAGGTAGGCCAGGGAGAAGCATGCGCCTCAGTGGTTCTGATCCCTGGGTCAGAATCCAAACCTGGCAGGCCTCTAAAGCTTACTGGTGGGACTCCACCTCAGCCAATTGTATCAGCATCTTGGTTGGGGGGGTGGCAATAATTTTTGAGATAGGGTCTCACTATGTTGCCCAGACTGGAGTGCAGTGGCATGATTTCAGCTCACTGCAACCTCAGTCTCCCTGGCTCAGGTTATGCTCTCACCTCAGCCTCCTGAGTAGCTGGAATTACAGGGGCACCCTGCCCCACCCCATGCCTGGCTAATTTTTCTATCTTTTTTAGGGACAGGGTTTCACTGTGTTGCCCAAGGGGCTGGTCTTGAACTCCTAGGCTCAAGTGATCCTCTGGCCTTGGCCTCCCAAATTGCTGGGATTGCAGGCATAAGCCAGCGCCTGAGGTGGGAGTAATTTTTAAAGTGTCCCAAGTGATTGCAAACTGTAGCCAAGATGAAGACCCCCAACCACCTAGGTAGAGGCATCTAGATCTACCCAACAGTGCATTTGGTCTCATGGGACGCTGAAGGTAGACTAGAAATCAGGGAAATGAAAAGTGCAGGAAGCAGACGGATCTTCATCAACGTGGGTGAGAGCAGGTGTACTTGCCTGAAAGGAGGGCTGGAAGAGGGGGAAAGACCAATGCAAAGACTCCACAAAGGGAACAAGACATACAGGCCACAAAGTCATGCCAATAATCCTATAGCATATGGTGCTCCCCTAGTTCCATAATTTCTAATCAAATGTGACTTTCCATTGTCTGATTTTATTATTTTCTTCATCCACTAGCATCCTCCTTGTTGAATGTATGTCCTTAGAGTCTTGAAAAATAGCTTTATGTGTGCTATAAGTTTACAGCAATGTCTTTGTGATGCAGATTTCCTCTGTTTCTGCTCATTTTCAGGTGGCACTGACCCTCCTCCATGTGACTATATTCGAGCATCACCTCTGTGTGCTAATGAACATTTCATCACAGTTCACTTCTCCAGTCCCTGAGGGACGCACACCTGAGCTCCCTCCAGCTCCTACTCCCACCAGCAGTGCTAAAATGAACAACTTCATACCAGACCCCTTGCAGATCTGACCTGAACATCCAAATGGGACTGTAAGTTCATCAGATGCTGTTAGATGACCCAATGTTGTCAAAGGAAAGTCTCCATCATTTTCCTCATTTGTGATTTTGGCCCCAGAGGACAGATTGGCCCATGAATCTATCTCTAGGGTCTGGCAAGGTCCATTCACATGGTGCCACCTTTGGCTCCAGGTCTTTCATGAGGGAAAGCAAAGGCAGCTTGAAGTCAGGGGGGCAGTCCACAGACCACCCTCACTTCTAACTGTGGAGTTTGGGCGTTCGTTCCCAAGGCCATTCTCAGGTTCGACCATTTGCTAGAAAGACTCATGGAAGTCACTGAAACTGTTTATACCCATGGTTATGATTTATTACCGTGTAAGGATACAGATCAAATCAAGGAAGACACATGTCAGAGCTCCCATTGTCCTTTGCCTGTGGAGTCACAGACAGTGCTGACTCCTCCAGGTATGACGTGTGACAATAAGCAGAATATTGCCAACCAGGGGCGCTCATCTGAGCCTTGGTGTTCTGAGTTTTTACTGGGGCATCATGGTCGATGCCTGCCTGCCTGCCTTCATGGCTGACCTTTAGACCACAGACCCTGGAGGCTGAGCTGATATTTTCAACAGGCCCTGTTATTAGTCAGGTTAGGCTTGGCTCTGCTACAGAGGCACATAAACCCCCAAGCTCAGCAGCACTAGACAATAAGGGTTTGTTTTCTCCATTGCGGTCCCATGTCATTTGGAATGCATGACACCCAAGGTCACTGCATCTGGGGAAGAGGAGGGAGGCCAAGGCACTCTGGCTGTTAACCGCCGTGGCCCAGAAGTTACACGTGTCATTTCCTCTCACAGCCCATTGATGGGGATTAGTCACATGGCTGCAACTTACTACTGTAAGGAAGTCTGGGACATGGAGGGCAACTCATGGAATATTTGCTGAATGGAGGGCCAGTCCCCAAGAAGCCACCCACTGATCATGAGACGATCCCTATCTCTTCCCGTCAGCCCAGGGGAAGTGGACAAGCACTGAGTAGGAAGCAGGTGACCTGCCAAGTTCATCCATGCTCCATACCCAGCTGGAATTCCTGGAGGGCTTCCAACACTCTGTGCCAACTCCTGAGAGTCCGAAAACACTGAAATAATTCAATCAGCCCAGACAGCTGATGGGAGAAAGGGGCCAGCCCCTCGAGAGTGCAGAGGAAGCAAGGGGAAAGGGCTGAATGGGTGGGAGGGTCCCCTCATCTGTGGCTTCAGCAAGGACCTTGCTGTCTGCTCAACCACCAGGAATTCCAGATGAGGCCTTTTCACAGCTGGTGCAGAGGGGTGGAGGGCTTGCATGAACTCAGAGTCCTTCATGGCGATTAGAAGCTTTGTCTCCATCCTGCTGTCTGCATAGCTCAGACTCCCTCCAGGGCCATCACAAGGCTTAGGGCTGCCCTCGCGATCTGGGCTGAAGGTAGACTGAGGATGCTGCTAAGGTGAGGTTCTGGGATGAAGCTGTCTTCCCTGTCTACTTGCAGACAGTGAAGTCCTTGTAGAGATGTCAGAGGAGCTGCTATGAGCCCTGAGGAGCGCTGCTATTGGCCAGGCCCTCACTCTGTGCAGGTGGTCCACATGCTGTCCTGGGTCATCTCACTCGATCCTTACAACAACCCTGTCAGCTGGAAATGATTATGCTCAGTTTAGGGAGGAGGAAACCAAGGTCTAGAGAAGCAAAGAAAAGGATTCAGGATGACACCCTGGGTGGTGAAGCCAGGGCATGAACCCAGACAAGAATTCAAGTGTTCACACTTTAAAAGTCATCGTGAGATGGAAAATCTCACAAGAGTTAAAGACATAGCCATCACCAGCCTCCACAGTTACCAGCTCACCACCCATCCCATTTCCTTTTTTCCCCCTACCAATCACCCCTCCACACCCTGGGTTACGTTGAAGCAAACTACAGATCTCACATCATTTTTAGATAGTTCAGCACTGTCTCTATAAGGAAGGGCCTGTCTGCTTAACTACAAGACCTCGCATGGAGTGGACATCAATAACTATTCAATAAATCTTCACTTATTATCTACATGAATAAAATCTCTAAGCACCTGTCAAGCCAAAAGTGTATTTGTGCATCTCTAAAAGGCAGTCAGGAGTAGTGGGAAGATAATGGGCTTTACCATAAGCTTTGGGTTCAAACCCCAGCTCTGGCAGTTGCCATGGCTATGGGATACTGGGTGAGTTCATGGAAACTGCATGAGCCTCGGTTTCCTCCTCTGAAATCCACACATCATGACACTGTGACTTGTAAAGTTGTTAGGATTCGATGAGCACATAAATGCAGGCACATGCCCTGCAGAGAGCCTGGCTTTCTGGGGTAGTTTGTCAATAGCATAACCCTGAGTAACTCATCGAAACTCTTGTGCCTCAGTCTCCTCATCTGTAAAATGGAGTAATAACAGTACCTGCCCCAAAGGGCTGCTGTGAGGAGTCAGTGAGTTGATCTATGTTAGATGTGGGATGCCTGGCACTTAGTAAGTGTTCCATGTGAGTTAGTAATCACTAGAAGCCCGCAGTGTGGAAAAGTAATGTCCAGTGTAGGGTTTATAATCCTGCAACATCGAACAGTTCTGGATCAAGCTATGCTTAAGATTTGAGCAATGATTCTTACCTGGGGGCAATTTTACTGCAATCCTAATTGGGGGCAATCTGTTGTCTTATTGACCCCAGGAGACATTTGGCAATGCCTGGAGACACTTGTGGCTATAACAGCTGGGTGGGTGAGCTGCTACCAGCATCTAATGAGTAGAGGCCAGGGATGCTGCTCAACTTCCTATGAGGTACAGGACAGTCCCTTCAACATACAATTATCTGGCCCAAAATGTCAGTGGCAAGGTTGAGAAACCCTGGATTAGAGAAAGGATTGGGAGGGGGTTAGCTCCATTGCACAGAGGCTGGGAGATTGACGCTTCAGTCATTTGGGGCTGTGTCCAGACTCACGAAATTAATGGGATTTTTTCCATCTTCAGCAGAGTAGCAGTTGATCTGGTTCTTTCCGGAAGACAGCTGGATGTGGCAGCATGCCCTTTTTGGTTGGGTACACTTTGTCTTATGAAGTGTCCTCTCCAAGCCTCTGCAGCTGGTTTGGGAGTGGCCAGGCCCTGGTGAGTGGAAGGTTCTGCAGGACACGGGGGCCCAGCTCCCTGACAGAATGCAGGGTCAGGTGGGGATTTCTGGCAGCAGCTGGATGTGCTTCTGGTCCTAACCTGGAGACAAGAGGAGGGATCTGGGGATAGAAGGCACATTCAGAGAAAAAGCATGACGGGGACATCATGGGCTTTGGAACCAGATGGGCAGCTGTTCAAATTCTAGCTCTTTCAGCTACCACTGGATGACCTTGGCATGGAACTTACCCCCTCCAAGACTCCTTTGACAGGACAAGCAGGGGTTGTCCAAAGTCCCAAAGTAACCAGGGCTTGAGTCCATGTCTCTTAATTCTCAGTCTAGGCCCTTCCCCATGCATTCATTCATGTGTTCATCCATTTACTCAATCAGCCTTTCATTTGTGATAGGAGATTGGAAGGGTGAAATGGACAGTGGCCACAGAATGAAGGGCCTTGTAGATCCTGGCAAAGAAGTTAGATTTTATTCTAAGAATGAATGAAAACCATGGAGGGTCTTGAGGGACATAATCAGACTTAGAAAAAGTCTGTTTGACTATTGTATGAAGCTGGACAGGCAAGAAGCCAGGGGCCCAGTGACAGTGGTGGCTTTGACGGGGTGGTGGCTGCGATGAGGTGAAGAGGAGAGAGATTCAGGACACATTTTGGAGGAGAAGCCAGCAGGTCCTGCTCATGAATTGGGATATGGTGGGGGTTAGGAAAGGAGGGAATGGAGAGTAACTCCTCGGCTTTGCTCCTTTACAGTTGGGGAGATATGGAGGCCACTTACTGAGACAGGAAAGGCTGGGAAAGGAGGCCGTCAGGGGTAGGGTGCAGGGGGCAGAGATTCAACAGGTCTGCTCAGCCATGGCAGAGCTGGGAGCTCCATGGGAGACCCTGAGTAAAGATGGCGCTGCCTGACAATTTTGTAGCCTGGAGAAGATGATGCATGTGGCTCTGGAAATTTGGCTGGGATGCAAATTTGATTGAGATCATTTAGGGAGGGGGTAAGATAGAACATGGAAGAAGAAAAGAGAGCCAGGGACTGGACCCTGGGTGCTCCAACCTTTAGAGTTCAAAAGAAAATCAGCTTCCACCAAAGCAGCCTGCAAAGTAGCAGCAGACAACACAGGAAGAGCAGGGAAGAAGGATGCCGGAGCCGCAGGAGAGAGCGCTGGGTGAGGCCACACGCCCCGGCATATAGCATGTCCTCCATGAGGCGACATGCATAAAGCATCTGGAACATAGCAGGCCTACAGTAACTGGTCCATATTGGTATTAACTCTTAAACATGCTTAGAAGATGGCTGCCACTATTTTATTGAGGATTTTTGCATCAATATTCATCAAGGATATTGGTCTGAAATTCTCTTTTTTGGTTATGTCTCTGCCAGGCTTTGGTATCAGGACGATGCTGGCCTTATAAAACGTGTTAGGGAGGATTCCCTCTTTTTCTGTCGATTGGAATAGTTTCAGAAGGAATGGTATCAGTTCCTCCTTGTACCTCTGGTAGAATTCAGCTGTGAATCCATCAGGTCCTGGACTCTTTTTGGTTGGTAAGCTATTGATTATTGCCACAATTTCAGAGCCTGTTATTGGTCTATTCAGAGATTCAAACTGGATCCCTTCCTTACACCTTATACAAAAATTAATTCAAGATGGATTAAAGACTTAAATGTTAGACCTAAAACCATTAAAATCCTACAAGAAAACCTAGGCAATACCATTCAGGACATAGGCGTGGGCAAGGACTTCATGTCTAAAACACCAAAAGCAATGGCAACAAAAGCCAAAATTGACAAATGGGATCTCATTAAACTAAAGAGCTTCTGCACAGCAAAAGAAACTATCATCAGAGTGAACAGGCAACCTACAGAATGGGAGAAAATTTTTGCAACATACTCATCTGACAAAGGGCTAATATCCAGAATCTACAATGAACTCAAACAAATTTACAAGAAAAAAACAAACAACCCCATCAAAAAGTGGGCGAAGGACATGAACAGACCCTTCTCAAAAGAAGACATTTATGCAGCCAAAAAACACATGAAAAAATGCTCATCATCACTGGCCATCAGAGAAATGCAAATCAAAACCACAGTGAGATACCATCTCACACCAGTTAGAATGGCCATCATTAAAAAGTCAGGAAACAACAGGTGCTGGAGAGGATGTGGAGAAATAGGAACACTTTCACACTGTTGGTGGGACTGTAAACTAGTTCAACCATTGTGGAAGTCAGTGTGGCGATTCCTCAGGGATCTAGAACTAGAAATACCATTTGACCCAGCCATCCCATTACTGGGTATATACCCAAAGGACTATAAATCATGCTGCTATAAAGACACATGCACACGTATGTTTATTGCGGCACTATTCACAATAGCAAAGACTTGGAACCAACCCAAATGTCCAACAATGATAGACTGGATTAAGAAAATGTGGCACATATACACCATGGAATACTATGCAGCCATAAAAAATGATGAGTTCATGTCCTTTGTAGGGACATGGATGAAACTGGAAAACATCATTCTCAGTAAACTATCGCAAGGACAGAAAACCAAACACCGCATGTTGTCACTCATAGGTGGGAATTGAACAATGGGAAACCATCTGGGGACTGTTGTGGGGTGGGGAAGGGAGAATTTAGGAGATATACCTAATCTAATGATGATGATTAATGAGATAAAGGAGATGGCTGCCACATATCAGTCCACCATCAGCCAGTTGATGCGGGAGTCCGGCCCTTGCCTGACAGGGCAGATGCTTTTTGGGAGGACGTCGGGTCTCAGGCTCCAGCACCCACAGCCTCAGCATCCATTCTCAGCTCTGCCTGCCCTGGGGGTGTGGCCCTGAGCACGTTCCAGAAGCTCTTGGAGCCCACGTGTTCTCATCTGTAACAGGGTTATTGATAGAATGTGGGGACAGAATTAGGATTCGAATCCACTTCTGCTGACCCCGGAGCCCACTGTCTTTCCATGACATAGCATGGCAGCCATTCCCATAGCAGGAGGGAGCTGCTGAAGGGGCATTGAAGACAGGGCTGCCTGGAGGCGCTATTCTTGACGATTTCTGCCACACAGCGGCCCTGCTTCAAGCACACTGAGTCCACTTGTTCTCAATTCTGGCTGCTGCCTGTTAGAATCAGATCTGGGTAGGTGAAGAGGGCAGAGGGAAGGGGACTAAAACATATCAATGTCCAGGCCTCTCCCCCGCCCCATTAAATCAGAACCTCTGGGAATAAAGCCCAGGCATCAGGATCATCATCATCATCATCATCATCGTCATCATCATCATCGTCATCATCATCATCATCATCATCATAATTTTAGGTCCCCCGTTGATTCTGACACAATCCAGTCCTGAAAACCGATGGAGAACCTGAAGCCCTAGAGCTCTAACCCTGTCTTTCCTACCCTGAGTTTCTGCAGGATGAAAAACAAAGCTGGCTTTCTCTTCCCTGCATAAAAGACCTCCAGAGAGGAAGTGTGATGGGTAGTTAAGAACCCCCAGCATGGGGTTAAACCCATCTGAGTTACTTTTTAGCCATGTGGCCTTAGTCAAGCTCTCTCCAGCCTGATTCCTGGGAAAGATCAATTCTTCAATAACCATTGCACGACTCTATACAGTTGATAAGGCATTTTGATATACACCATCTCTTTGAATTCTCACCCACAATCCTGTAAGGAAGAGGGAAATGATTAGTTCCATTTTCTAGTTGGGGAAACTGAGGCTCAGAGATGAAGTCAGTTGCCAAAGTACATTCAGCTATGTTTTGAGTGCAGGTTTTCTTTCTCTTTTGCCAAAGGAGGCTGGAATTAAGAAGGCCCACGATGGAGCTTTGCCCAAGACAGTGACTGGGACATAGGAGAGGCTTGGAAATTGCAGAATGAATGAATGAGCTAAAAGATGGGCAGGAGATGCTTCTAAACAGGGTCCTGTAGTGACCAAGGCCCCTACCCCAGTGAAAGGAGAGGAAGAAATTAACCATTCCAGGCAGCGGCTGCACCAGGAACAGGCCAGCTGTTCACACGCAGCATGGGGCACTCACAGTCATACTTCTGCTGGAAGGGACCCATTTTACAGGTGGGAGGTTGAGGCCCACAGTCAGTGGATGGACAAGATCCTTTAACTTCTGATCCAGAGCCCTTTCTGACATCCCAGAGTTCAAAAAAAGTCATGGAATTTTCAAGAAAATTCTGGGTAAAACTTCTCTGGGGAAACAAAGTCCTCATTCTGGTGTTCATCCCAAAGAGAAATTCTGCATCTCTGACCGGTATGTACCAGGTATAAGCTGGACAATGGAAACTGTCGCAGGAACACTGACTGGTTAATTTTCTTCCTGACATCCAAACTCCCTCACATTCCATGCCAGATTGGGTTAAGTGCTTTACTTATGTTATTTCGGGGGCTGGCAAACTTTATCCACAAAGGTCCAGTTAGTAAATATCTGAGACTTCTTGGACCATCCAGTCTCTGTCAGTTTCTCACCTCTGAATGTTGTACAAAAGCAGCCACATGTAAACACACGAGCATGTCTGTGTTCCAGGAAAATTTTTTCCAGCCCAGGCTGGAGTGCAGTGGCATGATCTCGGTTCACTGCAACCTCCACCTCCCTGGTTCAAGCAATTCCCCTGCCTCAGCCTCTCGAGTAGCTGGGATTACAGGTGCATACCACCACACCCGGCTAACTTTTTTGTATTTTTAGTAGAGATGGGGTTTCACCATGTTGGCCAGACTGGTCTCGAACTCCTGACCTCAGGCAATCCACCTTGGTCTCCCAAAGTGCTGGGATTACAGGCGTGAGGCACTGCGCTCGGCTCCAGGAAAATTTAATATGTGGGCAGTTAAATTTGCATTTCACATAATTACATATCACAAAATGTTGTTCTTCTTTGAATTTATTTGTCAACCATTAAAAAATGCAAAAACTCCTCTTAGCTCCCAGCCTGTATGGACAGGGGGCAGGAGGATTTGGTCCAAAAGGGCCATAGTTTGCTGGCAGAAACCATACAAAGTAGATTTTGTTGTTACCCCCATTTTAAAGATGAAGAAACTGAGTCCCAGAGAGGTTCAGGGATTTTCGTAAGATCACACAGCTAGCAAGCAGCAAAACTGGGAGTCATAGTCAGACTCGGAGTCAGGCAGTTGGGCTCCAGAGCCAGGCTCTTAACCACTCAGTTGCCATATGGACACAGAACCTTTACGTGGAGGAAACTTTAAGTGCATGAAACTGAGGCCCAGAGAGGGGATTAAGGCTGCAACCTAACAGAGACACACAGTGATGGAGAGGCAGAGCCCCGCCTGGCTCCCTGACTCAGTCCAGGGTTGGTTCCTCCACATCAGGCAGCTTCCTCATTTATTCCAACTAATTATCATCTGTTAAGCAGATCTGGAAATGCCGACATGAGAGTTGGAAGTGGGGGTGGCTGACTGACAAGGCGGGAGAGGGAGGTGGTCAAGAGGGGCTCCTACCTCCACACGCGTCCACACGCATCCACATGCACGCACACACACAACGGCTTCCATTTCCTGAGATGTCCACCTGCTTTTATGAATATAAGTGGATTTGTAACAAGCATTGCAGCTGCATATAAGGCATTCAGACATGGAGACAATTTTACTAGATAATAGACTATCATGCAGGATACAATTTAAATTAAAAAATGCAATTTTCACCTTGAAATGAACAAATGATTACAATTTCTATACAAATTAAGGCATTCAGCCTCTCTTTCAGTAGTGGCACCAGCCCATGAAATATGACATAATTACCATGAAATACATTTTCAAATATTTTGATTTTTGTCCGCTGCTTTTTAAAAAACATAGGCCGCCTTCTAGGTCTCCGAGTATGTGTTGGCATTTCCCACCTTCTGGGAAAAACACATTAAAAAGAAAAGCCAAAGTCCCCGAAGATGAAGTGGCCCCCCTCCCTGCCCTCCCCTCCTCCTATCTCCTCACCCCTCAGAGTTCTCTGCCCTCCCCCTCCCCCTCCCTTGCTCAGAGATAAAATTGAAAAAAGGCAGACGGAGGATAGGGGACACAGGCGCCCACCTCCAAAGCCTGAAATTTATCTAAGTTGCCACGCTTATCTGCAGAATCGCATCTGTTGGTTATCACGATGCCAACCGCTCCAACCCTCCATCCCGCTCTTCTCTGGAAATGGCTCCCCCATCCCTCCTACCAATGCATTCCCCCCCGCCTCAACCTGCACTCTTATTTTTTAATTATTTTTCCATTGTGTTGTCTCTTTGTGGCTGGAGATGGAAGGATGAAAAGCCACTGCCTGTGGCTGGATCCAGCCCCATGGAACTTTGGAGTTCAGAAGGAGTGGATGGGGCAGGCAGCCAGCAAGTCTCAGCTACCAAACTGGGTGGAGCTCTCTGTTCTTTGTCCTAATTGAGTGACCTTGATGAAGGTCATTCCTACCCGAATCCGTCTCCTCCCTATGCCTGTAAACCTGCCATCTTGAACAACCCATCCCTTTGGTCTGAGCTTTGGGTGGAAGATCTCTTGGGACATTAGATCTGCATCCAAAACACTTACAGGCAGACCTTCGTCCTCTTCCTTGGTTCTTAGTATTGGTCTGAGTCTTCTGTTCTGAACCAGCATCCACTAGGCACGCTTCACCACTCCCGATTCTGCATCTGCTGTCCCCAAAACTTCGTTCCTATCTGTCGCGTGGTCTCATAACACTCTTTGGGCCAGCTGTGGCCTGCCTTTCCCTCCTTAAGGATTATTCTGGCTCTTCCTCCATCCTGGCCAGTCTAGTCTGGCCCAAGTCTCCTCCACTTCAGGGGGTTGTCCTTCTACCTAAACGAAGCCTGTGGAGGAAGATTGACGATGAGATGCAGCTCTTAAAGCCCATTGCTTTTGCTTAGCTCATTTGTTTTGGTTTTCCAAGCATTTTCGCCTGCTTCAACACGATCCCATCTTGCAACGGCCCTGTACGGTGGACCTCACTCACAAAGGAAGCATTCAACATTTTACAGAGGAGTAACCAGGTATTCTAGACCAATGTGGGAAATGATCAAAGCAAGTCCACACTCATTCTTGGAGCATGGACCACACTCTCTTCCTCTGACCCCAGCCTACCCTACATTCTACCCTCCCTACTCTCCTTCCTCGGCCCAGGGCGAGGTGAAGACTGGATCACACTCCAGCTCATAGAGCAAAATGGGACATCCTGGTGGAAAGAGAATGGGTTTTAGGATCAAACATTCAGAGTCTCAGACTCTGATCTCCACCTCTTTCTTGCTCTCCGACGCTGGCCAAATTAATTTGCCTCTGTGCCTCGAGTGTTCTCATCTGTAAGATATAGAAAATGATCTCTTCTGCATGGAGGCTGTGGGAATGAACTTTACAAGAGCGTGGCTGACCTTCAGCAGATGTAAACTTCCCCTCTCATGTTCTGACTCCCAGCTTGCTTAGGGATTTTGAGATTTTATTTTTAATTCTTTTGGTTCATTAAGAAAAGCCCAAGCCCCAAAGTGTTCATCACTTAGAAACTTGTTGGTATTTGGGAGTGAGTTAAGTGTCTATGCCTGAACCAGATACCAGGGTATTGAGAGATGAATGTGCCAGCATCCAGGGAGGAGGTGGTGGAGTTGAGGGGAAGCAGGAGGGCAAGGGATGATCATAACAATGTTTTACTAAACACCCACACTCCGTCCTAGCCACTGTGCTAAGGGTCTTCATCTCATTAATCCTCACGATCATATTGTGAAGTTAATATTAACCCCATTTAACAGATGGAAAAACTGCGTCACAGAGAAGTTATGTCATTTGCCCAAGATCACACAGCTAGGAAGTGACAGAGCTGGGATTTAAACCCAGGCTTCCTGGCTCTAACAAAATGCTCTACTCAAGTGTTCTGGGTTGACCAGATGACCATCTTCTCCCAACTATGTATTTTCTTAGTTAAAATATATAAACAAATGACATGTGCCCTAGGAACTTAAGGCACATCAACAGCTAGCTGGTTAAGTAAGACAAGTACACACTTAGCTTTACTCCAAGGCAAAATTTACTGATGCCAAGCACAGGAGGTGGGATTGCCAAGCACCCATGGCACTCTGGTCAGACTATGACCCAGGGAGCAGCTGAGCCACGGGGCTGGGAGAAAGGATAGCACATGCATAGTCAGGCGGTCAGATTCCACTCCTGGTTCTGCAAAGCCCCCATGTGGTGTGGCCAGATCACCTAGTGACTCTGGGCCTCCCCATCTTCACTGGTGGAATGAAGGGACTGATCTGAAATCAGTGATCTGCACATATTTCCAGAAGCAACCCTAGGATAGAGGAAAGGAACTGTGAGTGCCCACACCCAGGGCACTCAGAGTGGGGAAATAACCCCAGGTAACACACCCCAGGCCAACATTTACTTAAATGGTCAAAATGGTCATTTTTTTTTTTTTTTTTTTTTTTTGAGACGAATCTCGCTCTGTCACCCAGGCTGGAGTGCAGTGGCGTCATCTTAGCTCACAGCAAGCTCCGCCTCCTGGGTTCATGCCTCCTCCTACCTCAGCCTCCCAAGTAGCTGAGGCACCCACCACCACGCCTGGATAATTTTTTTGTATTCTTTAGTAGAGACGGGGTTTCACCATGTTAGTCAGGAGATGGTCCCCATCTCCTGACCTTGTGATCCACCTGCCTCGGCCTCCCAAAGCGCTGGGATTACAGGCATGAGCCACCGTGCCCAGTCTAAATGGTCAAATTTTTTAAGTGTCAAAAATGCATGCAAATTTGGCATTCTGTTCCCCAGTGCGCACTATATTATAAACACGGTGACAGTTCAGTTTGGAATTTTTCTCTGCAAAATTCTATCTAAAACCACTACTACCAACTGCCAGAAAAGTTATACCATATTTTTTTCTGTGGCTTTTTTCATGTCTACAAATTCAGCAAAAGGCCAGATCCTCTGTAATAGCCCTTTATTTTATTTAATAAAATAAAATAAAGCCAAAGTTCTTCTAGGACAATGTTCTATCCATTATTATAACACCCACACGTTCTAATATTGAGTTGTTTTTAACACTCTAACATTATAACATTGTTACCCTTGATTATGATATTTTTCTAATGCGCAGACACTGTCTCATTCTGATATTCAACCTCTCTACCACACTGAAAAATCCTCTAATCTTCAATTCATCTGTTTTTGGTATTTGATTCTAAGTCATGGATGGACAGGAAGGTGCTTCCTTGTCCTGGGAGGGCAAATGAGCCCCCAGGAACCCGTGGGAGCCTTTCTGCCAGCACCCAGGCAATTAACAACCTCCACAGCCACATGACTTGAATTTGTTCATCCTGAAAACAGGACAAAATGATTATCTTAGAAGTTGTTTGAGATCCTTTTCTGCAATGTAATAGCAGTTTATAGCTAATATTTGCTGGGTGCTTACTAAGAACTTTACATGCATTCTATCATTTAATCCACCCAAACACCTTACAGGCTGCTATTATTGTTCCCAATTTACAGAGGAAAAACTGAGACTAAGAGAGGTTCAATGACTTGCTCAAGTCTCACAGCTAATTGTGAGAGAGAAAGGATTTTAACCCATGATTGTCTGACCTCAGTTCATTCCTCTGTTGAACTAATGAGCACAGATGGAACTTTGGGGAATAAGGAATCAAGAACCTAACACAGTGCTAATTAAATATTTATTGAGTAAATGATTGAGTGAGTGAACAGTACTCTTAGAAATGGACCAACCCTAGGAAATCACTCACCAGCATTCAGATGGGTGAAGGGTTAACCCTACTTTAAAGATAAGATGTTTTGCAAGATCACGCAGCAACAAAGTGGCAGGGATGGGGATGGTGGGTGGACACGGCTGGGACCCAGGTTTGCTTCACATGGTGGCAGAGCTCTCTGTTCTCCACCCTGCTGCTCCAACAGTGGAGCAGTGCCCAGCCTTGGCAGGACCACACTGGATACCTTGGAAATGTGCTTGCACTGGCTTCAGACGGTCTTGGATTTAGGTAACTTGGAGACGCTTTAGGGAAACAAGTGTGAAATTTGTGTCTCTCAAGTGAAAGCCCTGTCTGTTACAAAGGCAGGATTTTTAAAACCACAGATTAAAATAAAGCTAATTAGAGGTAATGGGGATGTGAATCAAGAGAATCAAGATCCTTAACCATCTTTATAGCTGCTTCACTCTCTCCCTAAAGCCTTAACCATCTTCATAGGTCCTTGGCCATCGTCATAGTCATTGGCCACTCCTGGGAATTCAAGCCTCAGAGAAAAACCTATGATAAGGGCAAAGCTCTCTTCATGGAGATGCCTGGGATAGTGAAGTAAAATGAGAACAACCCAAGGGTTCAACAATAGAAGGATGATTAAGGAAAATGTGGTATTTCCACTCAACGGGCTACTCTTTAATGTCCATTAAAATGTACATTTACAATATTTTTAACATAGGGAGATATTGATACTCCACTGATGAGCCAGATAACGTAGGACAGGAAACTGGCCCTTATGATGTGACCTTAAGAAGGTAGACTAGAAGGGACAGTATGAACGTGTCCGTAGAAGTTGCCCTGGAGAATGGGATTATGGGGATTATTTTACCTCCAAATGGATGCTCTGTTGCTTTGATAACTAGAAATTCATTAAAAAGAGAAAAGCAGACAAGGAATAAATATGAGAAGGAAGACGAGAAGAAAAATGCCCTGTTCTTGGCTGTCACTTCTTTTGAGTGACAGCTTCCCAAGGAAAGCAGAAGTCGCCCCATAGAAAGAAAAATAGAGGAAAAGGATTTAACAAAATCAGAAAGCTTCAAGCCCAAATGTACCCCATGACTAAGAACCAATAAAAGCCTGCAAAAGCAAACTCCCACCCCATCTGTCTCCACGACTGAGGCCACCATTCATGAGCCATCAGCATAGCTGTTTCTAAACAGAGGATTCCAGCTTCAACACAGCACGTGTGTCATGACCTTCAACAATTTTCATGCCCTGCCACAGGATTGAGCAATAATACTTACTTTAAAATGAATCATACTTGTCAAAGCAGCCATTACGTATTGAGTACCTACTGTGTGCCAGGTACAGGGTCAACACCTCAACATGCCTGACCTTATTTTATCTAGATGGCAACTCACAAGACAGGTGCTGAGGTCGTCCTTTGGAGAGGTGTGCCCTGAGGTTTTTCCACTTTAGTAGCCCACCCGGGGCCACTGCCAGAGCTAGAATTCAAACCCTGGCCTCTGACCTTCACCACCACCAGACCCAGCTCCCTAGGCAGGAGCCCTGGAAATATCAACCAACCCATTGCACAGAAGGAAACATTGCTCCTTTTTCTGCTGCCATAAATAAGAATGTGGATGTTCTCTAGTTATTAATTATAGAACGATCTCCAAGATATCCAGTTAGATTAAAAAAAATAAAATGCATGGTATACCACTTTTGTATGAAAAATAAAAAAGAATAAACTTATGTGCTTGCCTTTACAGGTATAAAAAAGTCTCTGGAAGCTATGTGAAAAGCTGGTTACATTGGTTACCTTTAGAGAGGGTGACTGGGAGCAATGCCTTTGTCCTTTAGAATTTTGAATCATGTGAATGCATGATATTAAACATATACAATTTACAAATTCTTAAAATTTAAGGAAAACAAAGAACTCATTGCTCTTGAGGGTACAAACAGGTAGATGTCACCAGCCACGTACTCGTTAGGACAGGCTGTGAACCATCCCTCCTGGGCAACCCTTGGGTTTCACAGCATTAGACCCGGATTTCTTGCCTGTCATTGCCCATAAAAGCTTATTGGCACCATCAGGTAGTTCTTTAAAGGAGCCCAAGTTAGTGAATTAGTTCCAAGGGCAAGAACGTATTTGATGGTTGAGATTTGAACTAGGAAGCTCAAAACAAAAAGAGAGACAAAAAAGTTCAAGAACATTTCACTGAAAGAGAGAGAGAGGATTAACAAAGATTTGATCTATTCCACAAACATTACATAAGCCCTTTTGTATCCCAGAGCATTGTTGGGCACTGGGATGCAGCAGGAACAGCACAGAGTTCCTGACCTCAGGGAGCTCACGTTCTAACAGGTGGAGGCAGATGGTAAGTCGCTGAGCAATTACGTATTGAAAATAGTCATTGCAACTTGTCTTAAGCCTAGCAAGGGAGCAGAGGGCTCTGGGAGGGGCTAGCGGGGCTGCATTCAGTGCCTCTCAGGAGGCTACATTCTTACAGCAACCTAAATGATGTCCAAGAGGCAGCCACCTAGAAGCTTGGGAAAGGCATTCCCTGGCTGAAGGAACCACCAGTGCAAAGGCCCTGTGGCAGAATCTTCCAGAGTGGGAAATCATGCACTCCGGGGTGAGAACACCCTGACTGTGGTAGGGGTCTCAGCAAGTCATTCAACCTCTGTGAGCCTTAAATCCCTCCCTGGAAATGGAATAACAGTAGCTCCAGAGTCCCAAGGCTTTGCACAGGTGCTGTGTGAAGCCCCTTATGAGCCTGTCTCCTCCTCCTTCAGCTTTACCAGTGGTTCCCAAAGTGGCTCCCATCAACGGCAACATCTGGGAACTTGCTAGAAATGCAAACTACCCAGCTTCACCCCAGATCCCCTGAATCTGAAACTCTGGAAATGGGGACCAGTAGGCTATGTTTTAACAAGCCCTCCTGGTGATGCTTATCGCAAACTCCGGTACAAAAACCATAGATCTACATCATGGTCACCATCATCCTCTTCACCCTTCTTGTCTAGCACTTCCTCTGATACCATCCCTTAACAAGTCACCCACTTCCCAATTTCTCCAATGTTGACTGCTAGGCCCTTCTGTGGTCCTGAATCAGCAGCTTTTGCTACATGCCTTCAAGGTCCCAGCAGGTAGATGCCCCTGCCCCTTCTCCCCTTCTCTAGGGACTCACCAGCCACATGTGCATCCAGGGGGCCCATCTCCTTTGTAAGTGAAATGAAGCGATTTAACACACAGAGGCTGGGCACGGTGGCTCATGCCTGTAATCCTAGCACTTTGGGAGGCCGAGGCAGGCAGATCACTTGAGGTCAGGAGTTTGAGACCAGCCTGGGCAACATGGTGAAACCACGTCTCTACTAAAAATACAAAAATTAGTAGAGTGTGATAGCAATTGCCTGTAATCCCAGCTACTCGGGAAGCTGAGCCAGGAGAATCACTTGAACCAGGGAGGCGGAGGTTGCAGTGAGCCGAGCTTATGCCACTGTACTCCAGACTGGGTGACAGAGTGAGACTCTATCTCAAAAACAACAAAAAAAGACACACACACACACAGACAGTTTGAATCCTGGCTCTTCTACTTACCAGCTATGTGTTCTCAGGAAAGTTTCTTAACCTCTCTGTGTCTTGATTTCTCATCTTTAAAACAGAGACAATACATTTCCAGGATGGTTGAAAGGACTGACGATATTAATGTAGATAAAGATTGGAACAACACCTGCCAGGGAACACACAACAGAATTTTAGAAATTCTGGTTCTCCGGGCCCTTTCCACCCAAGCTCCTGGCCTTACCTGCTCCTGTTTCCCTCCGTGCACCACAGGCACCAGCCAGACTGGGCCACTGTGATTCCCGAATCTGCATTTTTTTCACGCCTCCACCCTTTTGCCCATGTTGTGACCTCTATCTGAAACGCTTCTTCCTCTTCACCTGCAAAACTCCTGCTAGCCCATCCTTCACTCTCTGTCCCGCCCCCTCTCCATTCACAGCCAGGTTGGCCTAACTCCCTCCTCCCCCAACATATGACATCCCTCCCTCTCAGCCTTCAATCCCCAGGTACTTAAATGCCTAGTTTTGATGTCTGGCTTCCCTCCTAGTATGTAAGTTCCCTGAAAGCAGAGTTTAGATCTTATTCATCTTCATATCCTACATCTGGCTCTTAGTGAGTGTTTAATAAACGTTCATGGAGTAAAAATTAGGAGTGAATTTTAAAAAATGAATTAGAGTTACAGGGACCGATAACTCAAGATCTTTAAGATACAGTGAGTAACATTTAGAGATGGCAGAAAATTACATACAATACTATCCAATACAGTGACCCTCCAAAAGCTGTATTTCTGCATGTGCATTTATATATTGTGTGCATGGAAGGATATCTGGAAGAGTAACCAGCAGTGATATCAGGGCTGGAGTTAGGCAGAGAGACTCATTTCAATGCTGGGTGAAGGGTTTGTCTCCCTGTCTTGTTTGAATTATTACCAAAAGAATGAAGAATTTGTTGCATATTAAAATCAAAGAAAAGAGTTCTCCTGTAAAGAGTTGATGTGGAAGTCTTCCCTCTCCCCGCTTCAGATCCATCCTACATCTGCAGGGGGCTGGGGAGGCCAACAGGTCCTCTGGGCCTGCCCTCTCTGCCCCTCCCCTGGTCCTCGCTCCCTCCTCGGCTGAGTGTGTGATGGACTGGTGAGCAGGACAGTGCTGATGGGGCTGCTTTGGGAAGGGTGGTCAGGCCAAGGGGTGCCTCAGTCACCTGGGAAACAGCAAGGGAAGGAGAAGATCGGCGGGTGTGGATGGAAGAAAGAGAGAAAAGGATGGAGAGCCTTCTGAAAATCACTGAACAGGCATTTAGTGAGCATCTACTGTGTTCTGGGAGCTTGCAAGGAACCCAACAGGCCTTATGTTTCAGATAGAGAAACTGAGGCCCAAAGATGGGAAGGGGCTTGTCTAGAGGCAGGCCTGGGACTAGAACCCGGGTCTCTCTGCCCTGAGTTCTCCACTGGGAGAGCAGCTCCCAAGGCAGGCCAGGCCTTTCTTACAGACTCCGGGAGATGGGCTGCCACACCTCTGGCTGCGTGGGTGCTGGCCTGCAACCCTGGAAGGCAGGAGGGAAGCATCTGCCCTTTGTCAGGCTCCTACTACATGCCAGTTCTCCCCGGAACCCTGAAAGGTAGGCACGATTATCATCTCCATTTTACAGATGAGAAAACTGAGGTTCCAAGTGATGAAGTGACTTGCCCAAGAGTGTTTGGTGAATACCTGCTATGTGCCAGTCCTACCATGTGCCAAACTAGCCCCCACCTACTGGTCTTGGAGCGATGCTGGGATAGCCTAGCTGGTCCGGCAGGTGAGGAAGACAAGGATCAGAGAGGCTCAGAGGAGGCTGTGTCACCCAAGGTCACACAGCCAGCACACGTGGGCACTCTCACCCTCAACTAGAGAGAAGAGGACGCTTTCTGGAAAAGGTAGAGTTGGTTGGACAGGGGGTACCTGGGTTTGGGTGTGTCTGTATATCCCTCCGCTGACCCTAGACAGTGGGGCTCCTACCTCATTTCTGTCCTCCATGCCCCAGTCCTTGCAGCTGTGCCTGCCCCTTCTGGCCCCCTCAACTGTCACGGATTATGCCAGGGACCCTGGGGACAGGGGAACAAACATCTGGATCCTGTTACAGGGCCTAGCTGGAGGTATGGGGGCAGGGGTGCAAAGCCAGTGGAGCAGGGGCTCTAAATGAGATTCAGAATCTCAGCAGGGCCCTAGCATGGGCGGGTGAGGGGCCAAGGGGCCGCAGATCCGGGCTGGGCAGGAAGGTGGGATCAGAGCAGACCAGCAAACCCTTCCTGAGCCGCTGGGGCCAGGCAGGAGGCAGGATTATGGAATTAGTTCAGGAGGCAGCTTTGGGCAGGAGCTGGCGATGGTGGCCCCGGGCAATGGCCCAGCCAGGTTGCGTCCACCTCCCAGGGGTCATTGGGCACTGGGAGTTCAGTGGGAATATGGTGTGGTTTAGAGGCCAGCCCTTAAGGACAGGTCACATCAAATTCAGCCTGAAATTCCAGGCCAGTCAAGGAAGCCCCGTCGTGTACCAAAGTCAACAGGGAGCCTGGGATGGGCTGTGCAGGGAGCATGGATGGAGGTCCACACCATGGGGGTGTCCAAGGGGCTTCACTGTTGCTACCCAGTATGGCCCACTCTGTGTTGGCAGGTTGGGAGGATCAAAAGAAGAAACCCCACAGTGGGCACCACTTTCAAAGCACTTACTGTGCTTGGAGAACATTTGGTGTTCAAGAAAATGCCACATGGTGAGTGTCCACTTGACAGATGAGAAAATAGAGGCTTAGAGAGGCTGGTGAAGAAAGCGACTCCCTGGGAGGAGGTGAAACTCAAGCTGGAGCAAGAGAGAGAGAAGGTGGAGAAGGCATTCCAGGCAGAGGACACAGCAGAAGCAAAAGCAAGGTGGCAGGACACCCATGCATTGGGTGGGTGCCTTCTGGGGAAACAGAAGGTTCTCCTGGGCAGGGTAAGAATTCAGACTGGACAGTGAGGAGGGAGGTTCAAGACTGTTTCTGAAGTGCTTTGAATGTCAAGGTAAGCGGTTTGGACTTTGTCTTGGAAGCAAGAGGGAACCATCGAAAGTTCGTAAAGATGGCAGTGCCACGATTAGAGATGGGCTATCAGGAGAGTCACGAGGGCAACTCTCAACAAATGGGTTAAAGAGAGGAGAGAGTGAACACAGAGGCAGGCGAGCAAGGACTCTGTTCACAGGGCCCTGAATGAATGGGCTACTGCACAAATACGTCATGAAAAGGAGGAAAACAAAGAATAATTCTGATTGAAATCATAGTGGCGTTAGGCCATTCTTGCATCGCTCTAAAGAAACACCTGAGACTGAGCTGGGCACGGTGGCTTATGCCTGTAATTCCAGCACTTTGGGAGGCTTAGGCAGGAGAATCACTCAAGGCCAGGAGTTTGAGACCAGCCTGGCCAACACAGTGAAACCCCACCTCTACCAAAAAACTGCCTGGCTAATTACAAAAATTGGCCAGGTGTGGTGGCACATGCATGGGGTCCCAGCTACTAGGGAGGTTGAGGCAGGAGAATGGCTTGAACTCAGGAAGCAGAGGTTTCAGTGAGCCGAGATCGTGCCACTGCACTCCAGCCTGGGTGACAGAGTGAGACCCTGTCTCAAAAAAAAAGAAATATCTGAGACTGGATAATTTATAAAGAAAAGAAGTTTAATTGGCTTACGGTTCTGTAGACGGTACAGAAAGCATGACGCTGGCATCTGTAGACGGTACAGAAAGCATGACGCTGGCATCTGTAGACGGTACAGAAAGCATGATGCTGGCATCTGTAGACGGTACAGAAAGCATGACGCTGGCATCTGCTCGGCTCCTGGGGAGGCCTCAGGAAGCTTTTACTCATGGCAGAAGGTGAGGCGGGAGTGGGCACGTCACCTGGTGAAAGCAGGAGCAAGGGATGTGGAGAAGGCACCACACACTTTCAAACAACCAGATCTCAGGAGATGTCACTATTGCAAGGACAGCACCGAGGGGATGGTCCTAAGCCATTCATGAGAAATCCACCCCCACGATTTAATCGCCTCCCACCAGAACTCACCTGTGACACTGGGGGCTACATTTCAATGTGAGATTTGGGGACACAGATCCAAACCATATCAATCGCTTAATGTTTACTGAGAGCTTCCAAGCTTACTGAGTTCCATCATCTACTGAGCCTCATTCTGAGTGCGTGCAGTATCTGCCTGGGAAGTGGCAGATTCAATAAACAAGGACGCCGAGATGCAGACGGACCACTTGCCAGAAGGCCAGGGAGCTAAGAGGCAGCTGAGCTGGGGCTGGGATGGAGGCCTCCTTACTCTCCCAACAGTGCTGTTTCCCCGGACCACACTGTCTCCCCACAAGTGTGAGGTGCCAATAGCCAAAGTGGGGTGGCGAGGTCTAGGCCAAGAGCACTGGTACCTAAAGGGGCAGGGCTGGACACCGAGGCACCGACGCCCAGCTCCCCACATTCCTGAGCCTTCCAGGGCCAAGTCTGCCCTCCAGATGCTTGGACCTAAAGGCACTGGCCATGGGACAAACCTTGCATAAGGCCTATGTAAGACAAACCTCGGATCATGGGGCAAGTGGTTACAGATGGCAGCAAGAGGACAGAGGATATTTATTCCCACTCTGTCCTTAATCTAGGAAGACTTCTTAGCCAGAGTGGAACCTCAGGGACAAGAAGTGGACATCGTGCTGTATCATGGTTAAGATGATGGATTTTGGAGTCAGATAGATCTAGGTTTGAATCCAGGCTCTTCCTTGTACCTGCTGTGTGACCCTGGGCAAATTATTTAACCTCTCTGAGCCCAATTTCCTTGTCTATAAAAAAGGAATGTTGATGCCTTCCTCTCAGGATTTTTTGTGAGCATTAGATGAGGTAATAAATGTAAATCACTTAGCTTCAGGTCTGGCACATAGTAGGTACTCAATAAATAAGAGGTTAGAGCCTGGGGACTCACCCCCATGATCATGGGACACCGTGGGTGATCCTAGTTGGATCTAAGTTCCTCGGGGAGCTCAGAATTCCTGATAGCACGTGGTGGTGTCGGCACGTCCCAAGGCAGGTGTGTGCCCATCCTAGGACGGGGCGGCAGGTATTCCAGGTACCTACATCTGGGTCCCAGGCCAGTGCTTCTTGCGGGCTGAGGTGAGGATCAAAATAACAATGGTGGTGGTAGGGGTGGTGACAAGGAGGATGGCGGAGGTGATGAAGTCTTGTGGAGCCCTAATCTGAGTCCTTCCCTCACCCCACCCCCACACTTTTGGTAAAAAATTCAACACTGACTGAGCCATCGTGTGCACTGTTTTCAAAGCTTTACACGCATCGGCACATCGATCTTCCCAGTATCCCTGTGAGGTGGTACTGTGCCATCCCCATTTTTCAGATGAGGACGCTGAGGCATAAGCAGGCAAAATGGCTTGCCCCAGATCCCATAGCTGTAAGTAGCAGATCCAAGATGCTAACTCAGGTCTGTCTGATTCTGGGGCCGAGACACCTGATCTCCCAGAGCTGCCTCCTCAGCCCAGTATTCAAAAGTTCACGCCAACATTGCTCAGATTTTAATCCCAGCACTTTTGGAGGCTGAGGCAGGTGGATCACTCGAGGTCAGGAGTTCAAGACCAGCCTGACCAATACGGTGAAACCCCGTCTCTACTAAAAATACAAAAATTAGCTAGGTGTGGTGGCGTGCTACGTAGTCCCAGCTACTCAGGAGGCTAAGGCAGGAGAATCACTTGAGTCTGGGAGGTGGATGTTGCAGTCAGCCGAGATCACGCCACTGCACTCAAGCCTGGGCAAAAGAGCAAGACTCGTCAAAAAAAAAAAAAAAAAAAAAGTGGAATTGTAGAGAGTTTTGCAGTATTCTGTGGGTTTCCAGAAAGGTTGGCAGGCTTTGAGGAGAGGGTACTCTTCTCCTGCCTGCCTGTTCGTGAAGCCCTTCAGAAAGGGAGAAGGTCTGGTGTTTTAAGAACCTGATTGCTGAAGCCAGACAGTTTGGGCTCAAATCTTCCCTTTGTTGTTGACCTCTGCATGTCCCTGGGAAAGTTGCCTAATTTCTCTGTGCCTCTAATTCCTCATCTGGGTAAATGGGGTTCATGATCATGCCTGGATCTCAGAGGTGTTCTGGAGGTTAAATTTTTAGATGGTTTTTAATGCTTGTAATGTGCCTATAATGTTGCCTGGTAGACAGCAAGCATTCAATAGGGGTGTCCCAGGCTAGGTCTCAGCTATCAGGGCCATGTGGTTCTGGAAGGCAGAGGACACTTGGCTGAAATGGAACCATCAGGGAGTGCAGAGACCCAGGCCATCAGCAAGGGCGTTGATGTCTCAGGATCTAAATTTTTCATTCCCACTCTACCTGCCAGGAAGCCCTGCTTGCCTGCTCCCTCTCCTCCACCCCTAGTCCAGGAGGCCACCAAGACCTAAGACTGCCTGAGAGTCCTAGAGAGCCCCAGATGCGAGGTTGCATGCTGATTTGGAGGCCCAAGATGTCAAGCCAGCCCCCAACTAATCTTTGTTCCTGAAGCCAGTGGAGCCCAGCTGCCCAGCCTTGGGGGGACCACAACCATGACAGAAACTGATTAAGTTGCTCTGCAAGTGTTTGCTGAATGCCTACTGTGTGCCAGGCACTGTCCTTGGCACTGGAGATCAGGCCGAAAACAAAGTCTCTGCTCACATAGAGCTCACTTCCTAGCAGAGTCAGTGATGGGCAATTAAAAAAAAAAAAAAGGGGGCCGGGCGCGGTGGCTCACGCTTGTAATCCTAGCACTTTGGGAGGCCCAGGCGGGCGGATCACGAGGTCAGGAGAACGAGACCACAGTGAAACCCCATCTCTACTAAAAATACAAAAAATTAGCCGGGCGTGGTGGCGGGCGCCTGTAGTCCCAGCTACTCGGAGAGGCTGAGGCAGGAGAATGGCGTGAACCCGGGAGGCGGAGCTTGCAGTGAGCCGAGATTGCGCCACTGCACTCCAGCCTGGGCGACAGAGCGAGACTCCATCTCAAAAAAAAAAAAAAAAAAAACGAGTGTGGCCGGGCGCGGTGGCTCACACCTGTAATCCCAGCACTTTGGGAGGCCAAGGCAGGCGGATCACAAGGTCAGGAGATCAAGACCATCCTGGCTAACACGGTGAAACATCATCTCTACTAAAAAAAAAAAAAAAAAAAAATACAAAAAATTAGCCAGGCGTGGTGGCAGGCACCTGTAGTCCCAGCTACTCAGGAGGCTGAGGAAGGAGAATGGCATGAACCCGGGAGGTGGAGCTTGCAGTGATGCGAGATCGCGCCACTGTACTCCAGCCTGGGGAACAGAGCGAGACTCTACCTCAAAATAATAATAATAATAAATAATAAATAAAAATAAATAAATAAACAAGTGTGAGATTTAATATGATAACATGAGGAACTGATAAGTATAGTGAAGAGAAACAGAGTGGGTCAAAGGGGTGGAGAGGGAGGAGGGAATCTTGGGAAAAGAAGATTGTAGACATCTGGAAAAACGACTTAAAAAGAACTAACTTTTCTGGTTTCCACTAAACATTTGCTCAGGAAAGTAATAGAACAGATTCATGATACATATAAAAACTGGATTATTGGTAGGAAACCCTTTTGTAGAATCAAGAATCACTTGGCCAAATGCCCTTAAATGATAGCCAGTTATAGGCACGAGCTCCGTCTACCTTGTTAAACCTATGACAGAGCCTCTACCCTTCTAAGCCTCAGTTGATTCAGCTGTAAAATGGGATCACAAGCCCCCACTGGTGGAGTGGTTAGCCAAGCTCAAGGAGATAGTCTGTGTAGAGCCTTCACACAGCCCCACCCCAGCCGGGCAGTCACTTTTCACTAAGCAACATTGTTGAGCACCTGCTGGATACACTGCAATCCAGAGTCTTAGGACTTCTTCCTTCCCCAGGTCTGCCATCCCCCTTCATGGCCGGGTCTCGGTGGTGCCTGGTGCTAGGCTGGCCTGGCATCCCCAGGCAGGAAAGGGAAGCGGCTCCTTTAAGGCAGGCCCCAGCTGGGCCGCCTGGATATTGGAGCATGGACGAGATTAGGTGGCGGAGGCGCTGGCCGGGCCAGATGCGCCTGAGCGCGGCCTCGTTATGTATTCATGAGCTGTGAGGAAAAGAAATAAAAGGATTCATTATCGTCCAAACTGTTACTAATGACATGTACCTGGAGCCTGAGCACCTCTGGAAATCTAATGCGACACACTCCGAGAGAAAATGTATTCCCGGGCTCGGTGCCGCAGCCGATGGAAAATGTCCCCTCCCCGCCCTTCCTCATTGCCATTCACTCAGGGCGACATTTACAATTCTTCTGCCATTATGTCCGACCAGGGCCTCTGAGCCTCTGTCACGACCTGCACATTAGCTGAAAATTGGAAATTCCACAGCGTGTCTGTGGCTGTGGCCGTGGCCGCGGTGGGCTGGGCCAGAGCAAGGCTCGGAAACCAAGAGGCACAAGGGACTGAGCAAGAGGGGCGCCCAGGGGCAAGGCGAAGGGACAAGGGGAGGAACGGCGCTGCTGGCCTTTAGGTGTCCTGCTGGCTCCGATCTGTCCCCAAGCTGGCCACCCGCCATGCCAAGCCCAGCCTCGGGGTGCCCAGGGTGGTGACCCCAAACCCTTTTACCTCTTCACCTTTGTTCTCCCCCCACCCCTATCCTGCTCTGAAAGTCTTCTGCCTCCCACATAGCAACCCCAATCCTTTGCTCCCTTCAGAGACCCAGTAAAAATATTAACAACACACCAAGAGATAGCCATCTGAAACTTATTTTGCAAGATAAACATGTCTCAGGTGCATTATAAAAGCATTGTCTCAACTGATCTTCACCACCACCATGTGAGGTGAGTTCTATTCTGATCCTCATTTTACAGAGGAGAAAAACTCAGACTTGCATAGTAAGGGACTTGCCCACAGTCACGTCACGCAAGGAGAAAGGAACAGAGCTGGGATTTGCCCCCTGGCTGGAGTGATTCTGAGATTTGGGCCTTGCCCTAGCACCACACGGGAACTCCAGGCTCCAGGCTCAGCTCCTCCAAGAAGCCTTCCCAGGCAGTTCTCTGCCTATTGAAGTTAAATCCTTGGGATGGAAGCCTCTGGGCTCCCATGTGCCAAAGTGTGGGCCTCTGTTTAATGCACCTTCCTGGGAAAGACACAGCTGCCCATCCAGACTGCTGTGCCCCAGAAGGCAGGTGCCCATCACCTGAGCCTTCTGTGTCTGCTTGCAACGTTTACCACTCAGTAAGTGCATAGCTAAGTCCAGTGGAGTATACATCTGTCCCATGTGGCTTCAGAGGCAGAGCTGGAATGGAATGGGGCACCCAGGAAAAGCGGATTTGGGCCTTATCCAAGGGAGAGCTTTTAGTAGAAAGGACAAATAAAAAACAGTATTTCAAATAGAAAATGAATAGTGTATTAGTCCATTTTCACGCTGCTATAAAGAAATGCCTGAGGCTGGGTAATTTATAAAGGAAAGAGGTTTAATTGATTCACAATTCAGCATGGCTGGGGAGGCCTCAGGGAACTTACAATCATGGTGGAAGGTGAAGAGGAAGCAAGACACCTTCTTCACAAGGCGCCAGGAAAAGAGCGAAGGAGGAACTTTCAAGCACTTATAAAACCATCGGATCTTGTGAGTGCTCACTCACCATCATGAGAACAGCACAGGAGAATCACCCCCATGATCCAATCGCCTCCCTCTTTTGACAGGTTAGGATTACAAGTTCCCCCCCTTGACACGTGGGGATTACAATTTGAGATGAGATTTGGGTGAGGACACAGGCCAAACCATATCAAATAGCTTTTCAGTGTAAATATATCTCAAATATCATTGTTTATTTGAAATTCAAATTAACTGGGTGTCCTGTCTTTTGATTTGCTAAATCTGGTAGTCCAAGCTTGGAGATACCCCAAGCAAACCCATAATGGGCCTGGCTCACCTAGGAGATTTGGGGTCAGTGCCCCAGGCCACTAGATCCTGAACTCTTAGAAACATCAGTCAGAGATTCTAGTCCCCAGACTTCCTTGCATCTAGGTGTGGTCACATGACTAAGTTCTGGTCAGCCGAACGCGAGTAAAAGTGATACCAGACCCTTCTGGTTAAAAGGAAAGGACAGACATTGATCTTGCCCTTTCCCCCTTCCTGCTTGCTGGGTTGCAGAAGAAATGGCAGGAGCTGCAGCAGCTATCTTTGACCCAGAGGTAGAAGCCACATGTTGAGGATGACACAGTTGTCCCTAGTAGGCCTGGACCACTTACCTCTAGAGTGTTATTCAAGGTAAAACAAACAAATAAATAAACAAAAAAGAGCTAATTGTTTAAGCCACTGTATTGTTGGGTTTATTTGTTCTAGTAGCTTAGACTGTACCCCTAACTAACAAATTCTCTCACCAAAATGTCAGCCCCCAGGAACGTGAGGACTTAACCATTCAATGTGCTAACACCAACACGTGTCACCAAGTAGATCCTCAATAAATGCTTATTGAACAAATAAATGAATGAATGTCCTAGATGACCTCTGAGAGTAAATAAACAGCTAATTAATTAATTATAATAATTAGCAATTACTGAATGCTCACAAAATTTTCTTATAACCATTGACTCCTTTGATCCTCACAACCCTATGATGTAGGAACCATTCACATCCCCACTTTATAAATGAGGACACTAAGGTGACTTGGCCTAGTTTAGAGAGCAGATAAGTGATGGAGCCAAGGTGCAGTCTGGCTCCGGGGCCCTCTCCCTTAACCTTCTCTCCTGCCTCTCTTTAGAAGAAACGATGAGCCAGTGGGTGAAAACGATGAGTCAGTGGGTGAATGAAAAGGCAACTCTATAACTTTGTTTATTCAACAAATCTTTTACTGAGTGTGACATGTACCTGGAACCTAAGCACCTCTGGAAATCTAATTTAGGGCATTGTTCTGGAAGGTAGGAATTTAGCAATAAACAAGACAAACGAAAATCCATACCTACGGTACTTAAAACCTAGTCGGGCAGACAGGCAATAAACAAGATAAACAAGCCAAATGGATAGTGTTACTATAGAATTCTGTTTATATGAAGTTCAAGAACAAGCAAAACTAATCTATGGGGATAGAAATCAGGGCAGTGGTTGCCCTCAGAAGGAGGATTGGAGGAAGGGGCTCTCTGGGGTGATGGAAATATTGTTTATCTTGTTTGGATATTGGTAACATAGAGGTAGTTTTTTTTTGTTTTTTTTTGTTTTTTTTTTTTTTGCGATGGAGTCTCGCTCTGTTGCCCAGGCTGGAGTGCAGTGGCGCCATCTCAGCTCACTGCAATCTCCACCTCCTGGGTTCATGCCTCAGCCTCCCAAGTAGCTGGGATTACAATCCGCCACCACGCCCAGCTAATTTTTGTATTTTTTAGTAGAGATGAGGTTTCACAATGTTGGCCAGGCTGGTCTCAAACTCCTGACGTCAGATGATCCATCTGCCTTGGCCTCCCAAAGTGCTGGGATTACAGACGTGAGCCACCATGCCCAGCCGGAGGTAGATATTTACCAAAACTCAGCAAACTTTATATGTAAGGCCTGTGCATCTTACTGTATGTATATAAAGTAAACCTCAGTCAAGAATAAGTAAAATCAATATGTATAGAAAATAAAGATAATGTCGGGTGGTTCAAAATACTAGGGAGAAAATAAGAAGAAAACCAAGGTAGGGTAGGGAGATTTTACATAGAGTGTCATGGAAGGAAGGCAGGAAGGAAGGAAGGCAGGAAGGAAGGCAGGAAGGCAGGAAGGCAGGAAGGAAGGAAGGAAGGAAGGAAGGAAGGAAGGAAGGAGGGAAGGAGGGAAGGAAGGAAGGAAGGAAAGGAGGGGAGGAGGGAAGGAAGGAAGGAGGGAGTGAAAAGGGAGGAAAAGAGGGAAGGAGGCAGGGAAGGAGGGAGGGATGGAAAGGGGGAGGGAAAGAAAGAGGGAGGAAGAGAAGGGGGAGGGAGGGGCAAATGAGAGAGTAAAAGCCACATCTTGTCCAGAAAGGAGCACTCCCCATGAACAGGGACTCATGCTCCCAGAGCTTCAAGCCCTGGAGAACCAGGGTCCTCCAGTGTGGGAGGGGCAGTGGTGGTGTCTATTTGAGAGCAGCCTCTTTCATGGAGCCCTGCTAAGGAGTAGTTTGAGGACAAACCCTAAAGCCCAGGGTCTAGGAGATAGAAATCACAGGGCAGACAGACCAAGGTGACTACTCTGCTAATTAAAGAAAAGGAGATGTCCCTTAACGCTGCTCACCCTGCCCCCAACCCTAATGTCTCTACCAGCACATTTCCCACCCACGCCACCCTTCCTACCTCCACCAATAACTGGACATCCCAATAAACAGCAGTGGGAATTGGAAATCCATACAGGAAAAAAAAATCTAAACCCATCCTCATGCCATACACAGAACATCATTCCAGATGGATTCACAGATCTAAATGTGGAAGGTAAAATAGTAAAATTTTACAGTAAAACAGAACATCTCTGTGACCTTGAAGCAGGCAGAAATTTCTTCAACAGCTCTAAAATGTGCTACCCGTCAAAGAAAACAATCTAAATTAGGCTATGTTAAAATTAAGAGCTGCTATTCATTAAACAGTATCATTAGGAAGGTGAAAATGCAACCTACAGAGAAAAATAACATATTTGAATATATTTGACAAGGGACTCATACCCATTATATTTCTTTTCCTTTTTTTTTTTTTTTTTTTGAGACGAAGTCTCACACTGTCACCCAGGCTGGAGTGCAGCGGCATGATCTCGGCTCACTGCAAGCTCTGCCTCCCGGGTTCACGCCATTCTCCTGCCTCAGCCTCCCGAGTAGCACAGGCACCTGCCAACATGCCCGGCTAAATTTCTTGTACTTTTAGTACAGACGGGGTCTCACCGTGTTAGCCAGGATGGTCTTGATCTCCTGACCTCATGATACGCCTACCTCACCCTCCCCAAGTGCTGGGATTACAGGTGTGAGCCACCGCACCCAGCCCCATTATATATCTTAAAAAGTTTTTCTACTAATGTGAAAAAAATAAACCCATAGAAATATGGTCAAGAGACTGGAAGAGATACTTGACAAAAGAAAACACCCAAATGGCTAATTAACATGAAAAGATGCTCAATATCACTAATCATTAAGGAAATGCAAATTAAAACTACATATCAGAATGAGGACACAGGAGAAGATACTAAGTACCGTTGAGGATGTGGTGGACCTCTTCGTGCTCTGCTATTAGGGCGTGAACTGGCATGATCACTTTGGAAAACTGTTTTGCAGTGTCTGTAAAGGTGAACGTGTGCCTTCCCTATGGCTCACCAGTGCCACTCCTAAGTACATATTCAACAGGTGTGCTTATGCCTTTTGCAACAATGCTCGTGGCTATTTATGGAGCCCCAAACCAAAACCCCAGGCCCCTCTTGCTTAATGTTCTCTCCTGCCTCTCTTAGAAGAAACGATGAGCCAACGGGTGAATGAAAGGTCAACTCTATAACTTTATTTATTCAACAAATCTTTTACCGTGTATGACATGTACCTAGAGCCTGAGTACCTCTGGAAATCTAATCTAGGGCACTGTTCTAGAAGCTGGGAATTTAGCAATAAACAAGACAAACAAAAATCCATACCCACAGTGCTTATATCCTAGTCGGGCAGACAGGCAATAAACAAGATAAACAAGTCAAATGGATAGTGTTACTGTAGGATTCCATTTATATGTAGTTCAAGAACAAGCAGAACTAATCCATGGGGATAGAAATCGGGGCAGTGTTTGCCTTCAGAAGGAAAGGACATATTCAAATGTCCCTCAAGAGTAGAACAGATCAAGAAACAGGCTTATTCATGCAACGGAATAGAATACTACAAGACACTGAGAATCAGTGAATGAAGATCAACTAGCCATACGCAACAGCAGGTCAAGTAGAAGAAGCCACGCACAAAACGGAATGTGTTGTGTGATTCCATGTATAGGAAAGTAGCTATTTTTGAGGGGTGGTGACTGGCAGGAGGGATCAGGGAGTTTCAGAAAACCTGTGATGTTCTATTTCTTGATCTGGATGCTGGCTTCCCAGGTGCACTTACCTGGGGAAAAATTTTCCAGCTGCATGTCTACAATTTGTGCTCTTTTCTGTGCTTAGGATGTACAGCAATACAAAATTTTAGAAAAAGATAACTTTAAAATAAAAATCTGTTGCTTACAGCAGGGGCTCAGCTCGCCAGCTCCTTGACATCCTGAAGTGACAACTACTTGTCCACCCTGTCCACCCTTAGTTGCTGAGCTTTTAATGAGAACTGCCTTTCTTTGTGGTTAGGTGTGTGTTTTTCTGAGAATGGCTTTTTCCTCTTTTCTGTGATTTGTGAGAGAAAGATAGAGACAGGGAGAGACGGAGGGCTATCAGAAATCTCCTGTAACATAGGGTCAAGACACTTTTGGCCAGGGAGGGATAAATAGGGTTCTCATTCCATATACCCCATGCTTTGGAAATTACAGATCTGATTAAATTTTCCACCCCAAAATTTATGTTGCTTATCCATCAGCATAAAGAGGTGCTCAATAAACGAACAAATGCATACAAAAATCAGTGAATGGCTGGCCATGGTGGCTTACACCTGTAATCCCAGCACTTTGGGAGACTGAGGTGGGAGGATCACTTGAGCTCAGGAGCTCGAAACCAACCTGGGCAACATGGTGAAATCTTATCTCTACAAAAAATACAAAAATTAGCCTGGCATTGTGGCGAGTGCCTGTAGTCCCAGCTACTTGGGAGTCTGAGGTGGGAGGATCACTTGAACCCGGGAGGAGAAGGTTGCGGTGAGCCAAGATCGCACCATTGCACTCCAGCCTGGGCAACAGAGAGATATCCTGCCTCAAAAAAAAAAAAAAAAATCAGTGAATGAATGAAACAAAGGCTCTGTAGCACCCCTGATCCTGGTTACACACCTCTGGTGACGGGTAACTTATCCCCTCTAGGGGAAGCCTGACCTGCCACTGAGGAGGTCCAGTTGGCAAAGGCTGCCCTTAATGGAGCCCTCGTTCTCCTCTCCATCCTCCTCTTCCCATTTCTCCAACCTTCCTTCAGTATAAACCTCCCCCAAGGGGCATGGGTCTCAGCTACAGACACACACACACACACACACACACACACACACACACACACACAGAGGTTCCCTGTTAGAACCAAGGAAGGAGGGGAAATCTGCTCATGCCTGTGAGTGGGGAAAGGAAGGACAAGATAATCTGAGACCACATTGTACATTCATTCATTCATTCACTTACTCATTTATTCACTTATCAGTTAACTTCTTGGCTCCCATTCCTGGGCAGATCTTGAGCTAAGCATTAAGACCTGAAAGGAGGACAGGTACAGTGGTTCACGCCTTTAACCCCAGCACTTGGAAGGCCGAGGTGGGAAGATCACTTGAGGCCAGAAGTTCAAGACTAGTCTGGGGAAGATAAGTGAGACCCTGTCTCTACAAAACAAAAAAGAAATCAGCCCTGCATGGTTGTGCATGTACCTGTAGTCCCAGCTACTCGGGAGGCTGAGGCAGGAGGATCACTTGAGCCCAGGAGTTGGAGGTTACAGTGAACTATGGTCGTGCCACTGCACTCCAGCCTGGGCAACAGAGGCCAGGCCCTGTCTCAAAAAAAGGATAACCATTATGAATAAGAAATCACTTTTGCCCTCAAGGAGCTTCCAGTTCGGTGGGGATCAGGCTGACAGGTAAGAATACCTGTGCAGTACCTGGGCTGCACTTGAATTCAGGTAGGTGGTTGATGGGGAGTGGCAGGACCTGGAGCTGATATTTCTCTCCCGGCATCCCCCCACCCCACGTCTAAAGAGGAAAGAGATTCATAAACAAATGATCACCGACCATCAAGATGCTTGCTGGGCTGGCGGCAATAATAGTGCTAATAATAATAGTAGCAGTTTTCCAAGCAACTAATCTTCAGTGCTATTATTATCTTCCAGTTTACAGATGAGGAAGCTGAGAGGTTAAGTCCCATGGCTCAGGACACACACTGCTAATGGGAAAGGAAATGAGATTCAAACCTGTAATCGTCTGACCTAATGACTAAGGTGCCTCCTTGGAGAGGAGTATGGGGGCATGGAAGGAGGACGCCCACTCTGATCTTGGAGGCTAGGGAAGGCTTCCTGGAGGCAGTGGCCCTTGATCTTGTTCTTGAACGATGTTGAAAGACTGAATATACAAACGGACAATGGCCAGACCATATATAAAGACAGAACTTTAACCCACAACCCACAGCACCCTACCCAAGAAACAAACTCCCTCATCTGCAAAAGAAAAAACAACCCAGGAAACCAGCCTGCTGGAAGTCACACATGCTATCTCTAGGGACAATCCAGAAAGCCAAACAATAACTTCTGTAACAATAGACCCAAAATGGTCAGGCCCTGATTAATAACTGACAGCTTCTCTAATTTTTATTCCTGCATCCAACTTACAACCAGACAGAGAAAGCCAAATGTGCACCCCTAATCAATCACATGGGATGCCCTGCTTCTAGTTAGCCACCTCCAGCCTCCCCATGCCCATGGCCTCCTATCAGGCCACACCCGAGGCTTCTCTTCCCCTCACCGCCCCACCGCTCCTCTCTTTGAATCTCTGCCAAAACACAAGTAACGGAGGCTGACTCCCTTGCTACAGCAGGCTCAGAAGAAATAGCCTTTGCTTTTCTAATTGGGTCAGTCTTCTTTAGTTCCACAAGATGTAGGAGTTTGCCAGGTGGCACAATAAGGGAAGGAAGAAGCCAGAGAGAACGGCATGTGCAAAGGCACAGAGGTGTGAATTAGCCAGCCATGGGAAGTGGAGAAAATAAGAGAGAAGGCCAGCGAGCCAAGAAAACTCCTACTCATCCAGCAACACCCAGTTTGAGAAGTCTCCTCTATGCATACAGAATAATAAGTACCTCTGGGGTGTGCAGGGACCGAGTGAACTTGCTCAGCTGGTACCCACCCAAGACCCCCAGGAGTAGCTTACATCACCAGGTGAGGGTGATTGGAGATGGGGAGCTCCGTTGCCCAGATGCGGGGCCAAGGCCAGTGAGCCCTTCTTATGCTCCTGCCCTGTCTGGGCTGCCCAAGCCTCTGCCTGGCCCTGGGCCCCACACCCTGGCACCCCCTCCCCTCATGCATCAGCCACGTCTTCTCCACCTTAGCTGCCCTCTGTGACTGTGCTAATGGGTATGGACTGGCAGCGTGTTCCGATTTAATCAAGGCTGGAGACAGGATTCCCCCCGCTGCCACCGCTTGTACTGCCCGGGGCCCAGGATGCTCAGATTAATTCACAGGACGTCACAGACACTGTTCTGCCATGCTTGTCATCTTCCCCAGCCAGGTGTGAGGTTTCCCAAGGCCCTGAACGTGAAGCCTCAGCACCCGGGCTCAGAGGCTCCATGCTCCATCCCGTCCTCATATACCTCCCCAGCTTAGAAGTACAGGCTGCAAATGAGACACTCCAGCCCAGAGGAGGGGCCTAGGGTGGAAGCCCCATTCAGATGTCTGAATCTGAGATGGGCCGCGTGGCACAGGGAGAGAGAGGCTAGCCTGGGATGCAAAAGAAATGGGTTAGATTGTCAGCCCCAGTCTAGAGGACATTAAATCATCCTAAGCTCTCTACTTACCCCCGACCCTCACCCCAGTTCCTTCCTCTTTTCATCTTTGACTTAACAAGTGTTGTCTGATCACAGCCTATGGGCCAAGGGCTGGGGATGCTACAGGGAATAAGATACAGTTCCCGGCTGTAGATAGTCAGTGTTCTCTGGGCCTCAGTTTCTCATCTGCAGAACGGGCCACCAATCCCTCCCTGGATGGCTTCACAGAGCGACTGTGAGGATCCTGGAGGGTCGTTAAGGTGGGCATAGTGGGAAAGCAGTTGGTGCAGAGAATAGACGACCCAACACAGAGTCAGGGTGTCTGGGTTCAATTCCCGGTACAGCCACCAGCAGGCTGAGGGGCTGCAGGCAAATTACTGCTTCTCCCTGAGCCTGTCTTCTCGCTGCAAAGTGGGGAGAGCAGACATAGCCCAAATAGTATCTATTTGTCAAGCACTTACTATGTGCCAGGCACTGTTCCAAGCTCTTCAGAAGATATGAGTTAATTTAAGCTCCACAACCTCCCATTTTGTAGATGAAAGAAACTGAAACACAAGAGGTCAAATAGCAGCCCCAAGGCCACACAGCCAGGCAGTCTGGCTCCAGTACCTGCTCTCCTAAGCCCCTTGCGCTGGCGTCTCTCACCACCCATCCATGAGCACCTTGGCCCAATCAGGCATTGCTCCGCCTCCCCAGAGTTCATGCAAAACAAACGCCTCTGTAATGCTCTCTCGGAGTCCACGGCAACCAGGTCTCATTTTATTTTTACCTTTCTTGGTATGTGTTTCTGTCTTTTGGTTTGGTTTTAAGAATCAGGCAGGAAACTTTATCAGGGCAATTGCTATGCCTCCCCCATCCGGTAGCTCCCTCAAACAGGGGCTGATCTCCCCCATCATTCTGGGGGTTCCCCAGAGTGAGGACAGGAGTGGAGCTCTGGGTCTCATGGCAGTTTTTCCACCTGCCTGTTCTTAATCTCCCCAATTCCCATCAGAGGCCCAGCCCTTCCTGGAGCCATCTGGTCTACCTCCTCAGGGGCACCACCTGCAGGATGATTCTCTCCAGCCGCCTTGGAGAAATGAATATGGTAATACCCTTTCCTAAATTACTATCGTAGTTGGCTGAATGTGAGAAACCTAGAGCTGGGGGCGTTGGCAGCTCAAGTGCTAAGAGTTAATTCAATTAGCCAGAGCACAGAAAGCTTGGGCCTGCTGTCTGCCTGCAGCACAGACCAGCAGGCTTCCGGGGGACTTTCCACACCTCTGAAATCTCAGCTCCCCTTCCACACCCCATGTGGCTTTCCCAGTCTTCCCGTATCCAAAACTAAGGCTTGGATTAGGACAAATACCTAATGCATGCAAGGCTTAAAACCTAGATGATGGGTTGATAGGTGAGCAAACCACCGTGGCACGTGTATACCTATGTAACAAACCTGCACATTCTGCACATGTATGCCAGAACTTAAAGTAAAATACATAAAATAAAATAAAGTAAAATAAAACTAAGGCTTGGAAGCATGAGCAAGTCCAACTCCAACAGGTGACCTGACATGAAAGGGCCCTGACCCGAGGCCCCTCAGCACGTCGTGGCAGCCTCAGGCTTTGAACTCAGGACTTCTGGTTCGAAGTTCTGCTTTTGCATTTGCTGCTTCCCCTGCCTGGAATGCTCTCCCCCAGATCTTTGCCCAGCCCCCTCCTTCTCATCCTTCCCTAATCCTATCGTCTCAAGCCCAGGCACACTCCCTCCAGGGCAGCATCCATCCCCCTCCCTGCCTTGCTTTCCAAGCGTGTTGTCTCCAGCGGAGAGGGCCCTGTCTACCTGATCCGCACCCCCCCCCCCCCCCCCCCCCCTTGTTTAGGCTGCCAGCCCCATGAAGCCAGCGCCACGGCCGTCTGCCTCACATCAGTCTAGGTCACAGCTGTGTTGCCAGCACCTGGCATGTGGTTGTCTTCAGTAAATCTCTGTGGAATGAACAAATGGGGGTCCATGAAGACCCCACAGCCTGGAACTTGGGCCTCTTCTTCTGTGGCCATGGCAGGAGGGATGCCAGGGGGACCAGCACTGTGGGCCGCACCCTTCCCACAGCCCAGCTGTGGCTGCAGCCGCCTCTGATTAGGCCCCGATTCACAGAGAGGCCTTTGGGCCATCAGCTTCCATTAGTTGCATCAAATTTTAGCTGGGAAGCCTGGCTGTTGCCCAAGAAGGTGGTCTCCAGAGAGGCCTGGGCAGGAGAAAGCCTGGGAGAGACTCAGCATCCGGGGTCTCAGCAATGTGACAGTCCAAGCTCTGCGGGAAGGCTGGGGCGGGGTGAGGGATGGGTGGGGGAAGCTAGGGGCAGCGAGGAGTGTTCCCTGAGTGGTGCTCTGACATCCATCACGGGGTCAGGAGCTCACTCAGCCTCCCCCTTTTTCACCCTTATTCTCGATCTGCCACCACCATTCCCTGTGACCTCAGGCCAGTCCCTTGCCTTCTCCAGGGCTCACTTCCATGACTGCAAAGGGATGGGATCAAACATTTTGGGGGCTCCCCAAGCTTAGGGATTCCGAGGTTCCATCTGGCTATGATTCCCACAGTCCCTGGATGCTCGGGGGTCTCCACGATCTCCCTGCCTCTTTCCCCCAATCACTCTGGCTCCCTGTGGCTGGAGTTATCTTTCTAGCACAAATCACCGCATGTCCTGTCCCTCAGCCTCTGTCTCTGCTGCCTCATCTCTTGCCACTTGCCACCAAATTTAGCAGTTCCTTTAAAAACCAAACATACACATACGACGCAACGCAGGAGTGGCACTCCTGGGCATTTATCCCAGAGATAGGAAAGTTGATGTCTGCACAAAACCTGTGCACACAGATTCGTAGCAGCTGTATTTGTTGGAATGGCCAAAAGTTGGAAACAACCAAAATGCCCTTCAGTGGGTACATGGTTAGGCACACCGTGGCTCATCCATCCCATGGAATAATACTCAGCAATGAAAAGGAATCAACTATTGATACATACAGCACCTGGGTGAATCTCTAAAGAGTCATGCTGGGGCTGGGTGTAGTGGCTCACTCCTATAATCCCAGCACTTTGGGAGGCCAAGGCCGATGGATCCCTTGAGTTCAGATGTTTGAAACCAGCCTGGGCAACATGGCAAAACCCCACCTCTACAAAAACAAAAACAAAAAAGAACCTACAAAAATTAGCCAGGTGTGGTGGCATGTGCCTGTAGTGCCAGCTACACTGGAGGCTGAGGTAGAAGGATTGCTTGAGCCCGAGAGGGTGAGGCTGCAGTGAGCCCAGATTGCACCCCCGTACTCCAGCCTGGGTAACAGAACAAGACCCCTGTCTCGAAAAACAAACAAACAAAAAAACCCTGCTGGGTAAAATAAACAAAGCCAACTCAAAGTCACATGCTGTATGAGTTCAATTCTATAACACTCTTGAAATGATGAAATCATAGATCAACAGATTAGAGGCTGCCAGAGGTTGTGGGAGGAATGGGAGTGTGATTATAAAGGGGTAGCACAGGGGTCTTTGTGTTCTGTATCTTGGGTGTGATGGTGGTTACACAAATCTACACATGTGATAAAATGGCAGGGAACTGGCTGGGCTCGGTGGCTCATGCCTGTAATCCCAGCACTTTGGGAGGCCAAGGCGGGCAGATCACTTGAGGTCAGGAGTTTGAGACCAGCCTGGCCAACATGGCGAACCCCGTCTCTACTAAAAATACAAACATTAGCCAGGCGTGGTGGCACACGCCCGTAGTCCGAACTACTTGGGAGGGTGAGGCAGGAGAATCACCTGAACCTGGGAGGCAGAGGTTGCAATGGGCCAAGATCACCTTACTGCACTCCAGCCTGAGCAACGGAGCAAGAATCTGTCTCAAAAAAAAAAAAAAAAAAAAAAAGAAAGGAAAAAAAAGAAAAAAAGCAGGGAGCTATACAACACATTGTCCCAATGTCAACTGCCTGGCTTTGATATAAACTAGAGCCATGTAAGATATCACTATTGGGGGAAACTGGGTGCAGGGTACATGGAACCCCTCTGTACTATCTTTGCAAATCCCCGCGGATCCATAGTGATTTCAAAATAAAGATTTCCTTTAAGCAGGATTCAAAAGTCTATACACATGGCTCTGATGATGGGATGATGGTTGTGGGGAAGGTGGAGGCCGCTCTTCCGTAATAACACCATGGTAGACTCACATGATCCATGAAAGGCTCTTTACAAGCATCAGCTCATCTTATTCAGACAATCCTCCCGTGATGTTGAAAGGGATTCTTATTCCCATCTTACAAAAAAGGAAACTGAGTCTCAGAAAATTGGAGTCGCTGTCCCAGGGGCAGAAGAGAAATTTAAGCCCAAAGTGTCCTACTTTCAACCCCCCCACCTGCCCCTCACCTCTGTTTTAGTCTCATTTGCCATGGGTGGTGGTGTTTATTTTCTTCTTTCTACTTCTCTGTATTTCCTCTAATAAGCATGCCTTCCTGTAATAATCAGAAGAAAAAATAAGCAAACACTAGAAAGTATTCCTTGGTGGGTTGCCTGTTTCTTCTGGAGCCTGTGGCACCACAGTCTACGATTTCTGTCTCCTTGGCACTCTCCTGGCTGCCCAGGACGGGAGCCACCTCCAGGGCCTTCTGCCACACGCACCCCCACTTGCCCACTGTAGACAGTGGGGTCTGCAGTCAAAGCCCCAGGGCTACTCACACACACTAGGAGCCCTGGCACAAAACTCTTAACCTGGGAGCCTCAGATTCCTCATCTGCAAAATGGGAATTAATGCAAAATTGTAATACTTCCCGCTTGTCAAGGTTGTTGTGAAGATCCAATGGAATAAGATGGTAATATTCCACCGATATGATATTTGCTGTGTGCCTACTAGGTGAGAGCATTTGATCATTTGCAAAACTGAACGCTGCCTCAAATCCCTCCTGGAGCACAGTGAGGTAGGAATTGCTAAGTAAACATCACGGCTGTTATTGTTGTTCTTGTCCCTGCCTAGCTGGCGGCAGCCTTGTACATCCAGACGGGCAGTGGTTCCTTGGGAACCTGGCAGAACCGGGTGGAACCGAGCCTCCCTGGGAATGGCAGCCCCAGAGGAGAGTGGAACATGCCACAGCCCACAAGACCCCGAAAGACTCCGCTAGACCCCGCTTTGCCTGCTGGTTTTCCACACCAAGAATCAATTTTCGAGGGTGTTTCCCAGAAGTGGTCTGGCCTCTCTGGTATCGTCATTCATCCCACCCTGGCCGCCAGCCACTCCCCACCAAGCCCTCTCTGCCCTGAGCGCCTCTTGCAATTGGGGCCCCCATCACAAGTGAGAAGGGGGAGCAGCTGGGACAGGAAGCCGCTTCCTGAAAATACCCCGACCTCACCCATGAGGGTCTGGATGCCGGCACCCCCTGCCCGCCATGTCCTGGCCTTCACCCCCGGAGGCCCTTGGCAAGGCTGGGCCAGGAATGCCACACTGGGGCCAGGGGAGCCTTTCCCAGGCTGGGGCTTAGAGAAGAAGGGTCTAGGCCAAGTGGTCAGAGCTGAGGGTGGGGTACTTCCTGCGTTCCAGGGGGAGACGAAGCCACTGCCAGCTTCCCATGCCCATCCCAGCTTGCAGATGTTCCAGAGAGTGTTCACAGGAAGTGCAAGGATTAAGATAGAGAGTAGGGGACAGAACAGGAGAGGATCCACCCAGGGAAGGTGAGAGAAGAGCCCTGGAGAGGTCACAGGGATCAGTGGGAGGAGCCTGGGACAGAGGACACACAGGCTGCCACTGCTGCTGACCTGCTGCATGACCCTGGGACAGTCACGACCCACTCTGGACCTCAGTCCATCTACAATCCACAGGGGCTGGATGAGACAGTTTATTTCAAGAATTCACTGAGCACCTCCTGCTGCGGGCCCTGGGCTGGCCCCTGGGGGCAGAGCAGCAAAGGAGACAGGCCTCCTTCCTGCCCCCTGGAGCTGACTGTGGGTGGGAAGGCAGAGAACAAAAGATTTCAATAAGGAATGTGAGACGGGAAGTGAAAGGGTGCTAGGGGCAGACCGGGGTGCCAGGGGCTGCGAGGATGTGGCAGGGTCCTCCTGGGGGATCAGGAGGGCTTCCCTGAGGAAGCAAAGACCTGGATACATAGGAATCCACTGGATATCCCAGACTCAGGGAACAGCATGGCTGGGACTGGGAAGCTGGTATATGGGGAGGACCAAAAGGCCCCGGGGGGCTGGGCCATCATCCCTGCCAGCCACGGTAAGGATTTTGATCCTCTAACAAGAAGCCATGGAAGGGGAAGATGGAATAGAGGTGCTTCTGTGCCTGGGGCTGGGGACTTCAGTCCCCTTCTCATTTGCAGAAGTGCCTCAGTGGAATCCCAAGGCCTCAAGGAACCCAGCTGGGAACTACTAGGGTGGCCAATTTCTAAGGACCCTTCTGGGCTCCATGAGGATTCTAGGCCATCCCCAAGCTGCACTTGGGCCCATGCTAGCACCCTCCAGCAACGCTTTGACCAAGCCCCACCCCAACTCGACCCAAGGAGGCAGCTCACCAGGGCCTCGTGCCCAAGAGGCTCCTCACTGACCAGCACCCCCCACCATGTCTCAGGAAGTAAGGAAGGGGAGAAGTGAGGTCAGCTGGCCCCAAGTAAAGGCTGGTTTCTGCAGATGTATGGCCTTTCCTTCTTCCCTCCTCCTGCTCAGGCCCTTGTCATGTCCAGGTCAGGCGCCACCTCTTGAGGAAAGCTTCCCTAGACCCCTTAGGCAGAGTTGATCCCTCCCTCCCTGGGGCTCCATGCCAGTGCAGCCCTGATGGTCTCACCTGTATGTGAGCTCCCGGAGACAGGGATGGCATGGCTGCATCTGCGCATTCATTCATTCGTTCATTCAACAGGTGCTGGGAATGCTGTGATGAACAAGGTAGGCCAGCTCCCTGTGCTCAAGGTGCTCGCAGTCACCTGTGGCCTAAAATAGTGCCGTATTTATCTCTGTACCTCAGGGGCCCTCTCAGGGCCTGGCACCAAGGGCCCCCACTGAGTCTGTTGAATAAGTGGATCAGAGAACAACAAGGGTGGACAGAAAGAGAGTTGGGGGGAGGAGGAAGTGGGGAGGAAAAGCCCCCGTAGGGAAGGTTCTGTGGGCCTCACCTTCCCCAGGTCTCACCCACATCCTAGGTTGCCCCCAACCTAGGGCAACTTCTCACCCAACTCAAGGACCTCACTTAGCAGCCTTACCGGACATCCTGATCCCCTCCCTAACCCCACTGAACTGTGGTCATATGCTTTCCAGACCATGTTGGATTTTTCAAAAGGAAAACAAGGAACGGCAAAGAAAGCCAGAAGCCAAAGAAAGCACACAGGCATGGCCGCAGGTACAGATGCCCTCAGGCAAGTCTGGCTGGACAGCTGAAGGGATGTTGGCCATGGCATTGTTTCAGCATGGCTGGGTGGGTGCTACACCCAGAACACAACAGCATGCCTCAAACCACCACCACCACCACCAGTAACAATGTCAGCATCAACACCACCACCACCACCACCAAAACCAGTAATAACATTAGTACAAACACCACCACCACCACCACCACCACCAGTAACAATGTCAACACCAATACCACCACCACCACCAAAACCAGTAACAATGTTAGCACCACCACCACCACCAAAACCGGTAATAACATTAGTACAAACACCATCTACCAGCAACAATGTTGGCACCAATACCAATACCACCATCATCGAAACTAGTAATAATGTTAGCACCAACATCACCAACACTGACACCACTTGTAACCATGTTAGCACCACCTCCAACACCACCATCAGCATAACATTAATACCAACACCAACACCACCAAAACCAATGATAATGTTAGCACCAACACCAACATTAACACTACCAGTAATCATGTTAACACCACCACCACCAAAACCAAAACCAGTAATAACACTAGTACCAACACCACCAACATTAATACCACCAGTAATCATGTTAGCACCACCAACACCAAAACTACTAATAACATTAGCACCAACACCATCACCAACACAAATACCACCTGTAATCATGTTAACACCACCACCACCATCACCAAAACCAGTAATAACGTTAGCACCCACACCATCACCAACACTAACACCACCCGTAATCATGTTAGCACCACCACCACCACTACTATTAGCAATAACATTAATAGCAACACCACCACTATCAACCCCATAACATTACCACCTCCAATAACAATAAAAAGAACACCCTCAACACCAACACCAATAACTTCAACATTGCCAGCAGTGACAATACCCCCAACACCAATAACAACTTAACACCTACATCACCAGTAAAACATTAACACTTCTAACACCACCACCACCACCACTCCCAGTAATAACACCCTCAACACCAACACCAATAACTTCAACATGATCAATACCAACAACACGATCCCTCTCTAACAACGCTACCAACAGTGACATTAACACCAACACTGTCAGTGTCAACCCCACCATCAACAACCCCAACACCAATAGCAAAACATGACCAATACCAACACTACTACCAACTACATCAACACCCCAACACCATCACCAATACCATATCACTGCCATCAACAACAGCAGCAACAATTATTCCAACAACAGCCACTGCTACTACCTTAACCCACCAGTAACACCTTCTACATTAGTAGCAAACCCGGTAATACCATGAATATCAACAACACAAACCCCCTTCCCAACACCCCACTGCCACCAGCACTCACTTCGTGCCAGGAACTGTGCCATGCACTTTACACACATGATTTCAATGAAGGCTCATCCCAACCCCATTCAGTGTCTCTCTTATTATCTCCACCTATATAGGAGAATACAAAGGCTCACAAAGGTTAGCCACTGTGTATCAGGACAAGAATGCTGGACTCCTTACTCCCAGTCCAGTGCCCTTCCCACTGTATCTGTGTCTATCTCCATTGCCTGGACATCCTCCTCCAGCCTGCTCCTCTTGCTCTGTGAAGTTGGGCTGAAATTTTCTCCATGGCACACACAAGCTTGACGCCTTGGGTGAGTCTCTCCATATCTCAGGGTCTTTCTATCCCCTCCTGCAAAACGAGACAGTACATTATTCTATCCTGAGTGGCAGGCAGACCCTGAGATTGCACACATAAGTCTTCAGGCAGGGTACCCAGGGCACAGAAGGCATGGAGTAAGGGGCATGTTACTGTTATCAGGGTTGGCAAAAAAAAAAAAAAGAGTACTCTCATTCTGCCGACTGGGGCTGAAAGGCTGCATTCATTCATTCGATGTTGGTAGCAACAATCACAGCCATAACAGCTTGTGTTTATGGAGGACTCACTGTGTTGCCAGGCATGTCCAAAGTGCAGCACATGAGAAAATTGAGGCTCAGAAATGTTAATGAATTAACCAAGCCGGGAAGTGGCAGAGGTGGGATTTGAACCCAGGCAGCCAGGCTCTGCCTATGCTCTTCGTCATTTGTCTACACCTCCTCCAGTAATATAATTAGCCTCTACTGAGCACCTACTATGTGCTGGTGCTTCTCCGGTATTATCTCTAATCTTCACAACAACCTTGCAGAGCAGGTAATACTGACCCTGAAATGAACTTGAACTTGGAGTCCGCCAGGCTCCAAAGTGGGGCTCTTGCTGTGCCACGGGGCCCCTACCTCCCTGTCTCCTGGGCCATGGCACTCTGGATACCCAGGGGAAACCCCAGCACCCTGGAGGCAATGTCCTCAGGTCCCCTCCCAGGGCAGGTCTATGTTAAAGGCTATTCAGGCACACAGAGGGTGGCTGATTCCAGGCAGGGCCCTCTTGGCTCCCAGAGCTCTTTGGGATCCAAATGCCACCCCCCAACTATCACAGCCCCAAGGGAGCCCAGGGGCCAGGCCGGTTGGTTTTTGGCATCCTCATGAGCAGCTGCCCGGGCAGAAGGGTTTCGTCTTTCCAGGCTGGATGGGAGAATCCTGCCTCCCTCCCGAGTTCTTGTTCCCAGGGAAAGACCTTGGCAAGATCCCTGATCCTTCCCTTCCCTGGGACGGATGGCTTCCAGCTGCCTGCCGCCCCCAGCCTGGGAAAATTCCTCAGTGCTCCGCGGGTCCCTGGATCGCTGAAACCTGAGTGGCGCCTCCATGGCCCCACCCAGGGCTCCCTTGGCCACCATTTTCCTTTAGCACCAAGCGCTCTTGTATTCCCAACAAGACTCCAATTACAGCAATAACAGGAACGGGCGACTTTAACCTGGGACGGACTTAAAACAAAGAAATTCTCAGTCACTGCTCCCCTATGTGTGCCAGGCCCTGTGCTAGGCACCTTACAAATGGCAAGTGGGTGCTCCCACATGCCTGTGAGTTTGGCATTTTACAAATAGGGAAACTGAGGCTGGGGCAGGTCTCCATCACTGATTAATGACAGAGCTGCGTAGTAACTCGGGCTGGTCAGAGGTCCACCACACTTTGTCTGTCCAACTCCCTCATTACAAAGGTGGAGAAACTGAGGCCCAGAGAAGGGAGTTACCTTCACAAGGGACACTGCCAGGAGTGCCGGGCTGGGTGCAGCCCAAGAGGATTTGACTCTCAGGCTTGTTCTCAGTCTCCCCTCTGCCTTCCTTGGGAACGCATCCCTGACCTCCCCTATCGTTCTCTGCCTTGTTGTTCACCTCAATCCCTCCTCCGCTCTGAGAGCAGAGAGGTTTTTAGGTGTACCGCTGCTGTTTGTGAACACACAGACACCCGCGATCACTATCAAAATTAGTCCACACGCATGCCCTGTCTCTAATCCAGCTCCCCACGCCAATCTCATACCCTATGAGTTTCCCAACATGCCCTGCCCTGCCAAGCCTCTGGGCTTTCACAGATGCTGTTCCTGCAGCCTAGCTTGCCCTTCCCCTCGCTGCCCGTGCCACCTCTGCACTGTAACTGCCTGCTGACTCTGTCTTGCTTTTGAAGTTCAAGTCCTAGCAGGGCCAGGCCTGGCTCCTCTCCTCTCTGGGGGCCCCCAGGGCCTGCCACCTCTTCTGGAAGAGAAACCAGCATACTAGAGCAGTGGGAAAGCCCAGGCTTTTAGGGACCCCCACTCTTATCACAGCCCTGTCACCCTGACCATGTCAGCAATGCTCAGGGTCTGTGACTGACAGAGGATCCCCAGTCCCCCTCCCCACCCCTATCACCCCCTCCACGAGGGACTGGAAGGATCCTCGGTGCTGAGCTTAGGGAGAGTGAGAGCGACAGGTGTTGCCCCTGCCAGCGGGGCCTTTCCCACATGCAGCCGCCAGCTGGGAAGATGGATGGGCCTTCCCGGGCCAGGGCCAAGGAACGGGGAGCTCATGTCGCCAGAGCTTCACATCCCTGGCTGGAAAGAGCCATAAAAAGTTCCGGGGCCAGACACAGGATTTGGGCCATTCTTCAAGTCATGGGGGATCCATTGTTTTGTTTTCTTTTTAAGAAAGAAAAAAGAGAGTGAGAAGGAGGAGGAGGAAAGACCATCTGCAGTGCTACCCCCAATCCCATATCCAGAAGCATGGCCGGGAGACACCAGCAGCTCCCGGAACGGACCCTGGTCCCATCTTTGACCTGCCCTGCCTCTAGCAAGCTCGGCTGACCTTGGGCCAGGGAGCTCTCTGGGCCTTAGTCACTCATCTGCCAGATTGATTGGACAATGCCCTCCCAGCTCTATTTTCTACAAACCAGGATTCATCAGGAGCAGAGGCAGGATTCCAGCGGAGTTTCTGAAAAGTCTCATCCAAAGCAGAGAAATTAGGCAGAGTGGGGAGAGGGTGACAACCATTGAGAGGCTTCTCCCCTGAGTCTGCGGACAACTTAGGACCTTAACTAAATATTCAGGATTTCCCCTCTTGGGACTCAATTTTCCCTGCTGGGATATGAGTATGAAGGTTCCTCTGATTATGGAGAGGAGACTGAGTGCTTACGATGTGCCAGGCCCACTGAAGCCCTGTGTTTAGCACAGCAGTGTCTATGCTGAGTAGAGGTGCTGACCTCCTTCCATACAGCAGGTGTGAAAGGGAGGCTAAGGCCCGCCCCAGGGTCATTCAGGAGTGAGCAGCAGGGATTTGCACCCGACATGCTCCCCTGCCTCCTCTGGCTGCCTGTGGGTGTCCTTCTCCGACACAAAGAATGCACAACCTAAGCAATGCTAAAGGCCCCGAGCCGAAGCCAGGAGCCCCCAGGGCAGCCCATGAGGAGGGACCCTTAACCTGGGCCCAGCTTCCAGGGCTGGCCTTCCTGTGGCCACTGTGATGCCCACGCTCCAACGTGAAACCAGCGGCCGAGAGGCACAGACTCACCCCAGACCCTCCCCAATCCCCTCCCCAATCAGTTCTTGCCCTTCACCCCACTCTGTGCTCCAGACCGTCTCTCCAACCCCTGCCTGGCCTTTGGCTTATTGCTTCAGAATTCGAGTAATCTGAGAGCACGTCCACCAGCCCCATTAGACTGTTATGGCTCCTTGAGGCCAGGACCTATCTTACTGCTTCCTGGGGCCTCCAGAGAGCCCAGCAGAGGGCCCACCAATTACTCGTTCATTCAGCAATTATTCATTGAGAACCTACTATGTGCCAGATGTAGGCCCTGGAATACAACAGGGAAGAAGGAGCCATACCCTCCCTCATGGAGCTTACCTTCTGGAGGGAGAAATGGGCAAAGATGAAGCCACTGGGGACAGTGCTGAGGGAAAGAAGTGGAGGAAGGATAATAGGGTGGGTGGAGGAGAGGGGCAGGTTCTCTAAGGAGGTGATACTTTTGTATTTTTTTTAGAGACAGGGTCTCACTCTGTTGCCCAAGCTCAAGTGCAGTGACACAATCATAGCTCACTGCAGCCTTGAGCTCCTGGGCTCAAGCGATCCTCCAGCCTCAGCCTCTCAAAGTGCTGGGATCACAGGCGACCACCACCATGCCCGGCCAGGAGGTGATGTTTAAACTGAGACCTAAAGCATGAGCGGGAGCCAGCCTGGCTCACTGTTTCCTGGGAAATGAGAGAAATTTAGACCAACTTCTTCTACTTATGCATGGGGAAACTGAGACTCAAAGGGGTCACACAGCCATTTAGAAGCTTGACCCTTGTACCCAGACTTGGGTTCTTTTCCTCCCCAGGAGCACAGGAGGAGGGAAGGGGAGGGTCTCAGCCTGAGGCACAGCCAGGGGAAGAGGCGGGGGGTAGGGGAAGTGACAGGACTTCTAGCGCTAGGGGAGGGGCTGCCTTCCACCTGCTGGACACAGAGCCCCTCCCCATCCTAGACCCAAGGTTCCCCAAGGCCTGCCTGCTCACCCCACTGACCGGGCTTCAGAAAATTGATTTCCTAACAGCCATCCATCAACCCGGCACCTCCAGCTGTTGGTGTGACACCCGCGTCCCCAGAGCCTAATCCACCCAAGGAAGCTGCTCCTGGAACGCCCTCCCTCACCCCTAAAATGACCTCTGTGATTCCAGGAACTGGTAACTGGAGACCCAAGACAGCACCTCCCCTGTGATTGCTCCTCCCCCCACCACCCCATCACTCTGAAAGGGGCTTTCAACCACTTCCCCCAGAGGCCCTGTGCAGCCTCACAATACTGGGTCTACTTGAATACCCTTCAGTGACAGGGTGCTCAGCCCCTCCTGGGGCAGCCCTGATGATAACTCAGGTTCCATTGATCCTGGAGCAACTGGGAGTGGTCATCACTGTAGTTAAGCCTCAAGATAATTAGGCAAGGCAGTGTTATCCTTCTCATTTGAGAGATGACAACACTGAGGCTCCAAGGTCAACCGTTCTGCCCAAGGGCTGGCTCACCCCAAAGGTGTAGGTGTCACCCCTGCCTCCCCAGTTCTCCTTCCTGGTAGTAAACAAATTCCTTCACTCCATGGCTTCTCCCACCAGACTTGGTTCCCCTGAAGACCACCTAGGATGTCCCTGGAAGGTCATAGCTGGGAGCAGTGGCTTCAAGCCAACTCTGAGCTTCTATTCCTTGGCCCGAGTCCCCCAAGCCTCCATTCACAGGGGAGACTGGACATCCATCTGATCACCTTAGCCCTGACAGCAACCCAAGACCCTGGAATGGCCCACAGATCCCCTTCCAGTGGCAGGAGGGAGGAAAGGAGAAGGCAGGAGCGTGTTAGCCCTGCGATCAGCAGCTCCAGCCTAATTTGCAGCAATCTGCTATATGATCTTGGGTTATGGAAACTCCTATCTGGGCCTCAGCTTCCAAAATGGAAACAGGAATTAAGAGGCTCAGTGGAGAAGCTCTTCCCAGAGGAAGGACCCTGGTGTGAAGATGGTGGAGCCCAAGGCCAGTTTCACCCACGTTGAAGACACTGGGACAACCACGGTGAGATCAGCAAGGGGGCTGCTGGGAGGTGAGGAGCAAGCCCAGAGAGGGGAAGCAACTTGCCTGAGGTCACACAGCCACAAAGTAGAGAGACCTCGAGCCAGAACACAGATTTCCAGGTGGGGCCCAAACCATCCTCTAATCCACGGGCCTTCCTGCAGGTCCCTGGGAGCAGTCGAGACCCCAGAAGACCTTGTCACCTCCGTGTAAGTCCCTCTGTCACCCCTGAGGGACCTAGTTTGGTAGGGTTGGAGGAGAGGAGCTGTGCCCACAGCTGGTAGGAACAGGACCATAAAGGGTTAAGGCTCTGCCCGGGTCTGCTTGATCCCCCTAAGCAGGCAGGACCCCAGGCGGAGTCGGGGCTTGGGTTTCATGCCACCCCCACCCTGGTCTGGCTATAAAATACAATCGTGTCTCGCTGCTGATTGATGGTCTGGAGGAAACCTTGGGGAGATGGGCTGGGGCGAGATCAGATTTTCAAGGGCTCAGCCACTGATATTCTATCTGGGGCCTTCCAGAAGCTGCCACCGGCCCATCTCCATGGGCCCTCCAAACCCTGGAGGAGGCAGGAGTAGAGAGGCAGGCAAGAGAGGAAGTCGGATCACCCTCTGAGGCCACGCCACAAGGCAGAGGTGCCTGGGCTTACCTCCAGCCCTGAGAGTGGCCTACAGAGTCCCCTCCAGAAATCTCGGGAAACTTGCCTGGGTGGTTGTTCATTCATTCATTCATCCATTCATTCATTTCCCAAATACCTACTAGATTATTTCAGGCAAAGGAGTTCCAGAGGTGAGCCTCGGCCAGACATAGTCCAGAGACAGCTCCTGGCCTCATGAAGTTTTCCATCTAGCAGACCCAGAAAAGCGCGATTCTGAGACTTCGTGCCCACCCACGGCGTCCAGGATTGAAGACCAGACCAAGACTCAAGCATCAACTGGGGCCCGGGCTCCGTCTCCAGGCTGATCTGAGTTTGAATCCCAACTCTGCCACTTAGGAGCTACGTGACCTTGGGCATGTTGCTTAGCCTTTCCATGCCTCATCTGTAAAATGGGCAGGTAATAGCATCTACCACTTGGCATTCTGGTGTGGAACAAATGAGGCAATGAATCCAGAGTGCTTAACATCGAGCCTGGTGTTGAGTAATTGAGTAATTATAGTTGCCGATTATGATTTTGGATTCTGGGAGACTGTCTGGCACTCTGTGTGAATGAATGAATGAAGCTGATATGCCAGGCTGCATTTGGTGCTTCCTACAAAATATCTCATTTAACCCCAACCATGCTGAGGAAACTGAGGAGGCATTCTCAGAAGCATTCCCTTCCTCCTGCAGGCCCCAGGCCCTCAGTTTTGGCCTCGACTGGAGACTGACCACTTTCATAATGGGGGTCCCCATTTTTGTTCTCCCAGTCAATCAAGAGTGTGCTGGGGACAGAGGTGGTGCCAGTTTGTCACTGAGACCTCTTCTTGCTCATTTGGCACCAAGCACCCAGAAGGCATGAAGGAGAGGGAAGAAAGAAGAAGGCAGGAGGGAGATCAGAAAAGGGGACAGGGGCAGGGGTCCCAGCCAACCCAAGGGCCTTGGCTCCAGGTGCCTGCACTCCAGGCATAGCTCAGAGAGAAATCATGAAAACCATTTCAGGTTCCTCTTTCTGCCCCTGCAGCCATGGACACCCATACCCAGCAGGTGAGTTTAATGTGCAGGCTTGAGGGTCCAGCTAGCTGGATTCCAGACTCACCATCCTCTAACAATGACATGAGCTTGGATGAGTCATCTCCCCTCCCTGGGGCTCAGTTTTTCCCCTCTGTGAAATGGGAATAATAATAGTGAGATCCCGCAGACTTTTCCTTGCCTATTCACCCTGGCCCAGCCTGGTCATCTGAGCACAGCCTCCTCGAATGGTCTTTGCAGGAAGAGGAGCCCCGACCCAGCAGCTGGCCCTCAGCCCTGCCCCTCTTCTCCCCCTCTTCTCAGTACCCCCAATCCCCAGGCCCCAGGGTCCTTAATCCACCCCCAGAGTGACATGGAGCAAGTGCTCTATCCCAGCGCCCGCCTGCTGCGAGGGGCGGAGGATCACACAGGCTGGGAGAAACCCTAGCTCCGCATGCAGCCTGGGGACCCAGCGGACTGTCAACAGCAGATTAGACCCCACACTGTTCCCAGGATCCAAGAAGGGTGAGGGGGGCTCTCTCCCCCGCGTCCCTCCCAACTTTGCTGGGGGTGAGAGACCCAGGCCCTTGTCCCCAGAGCTTGGAAAGGCAGAACTGTTGAGAGAATTTATTCACTCATGTCACAGAGGCACAGAGATGGAGAGGGGCTGGCCCAAGGTCACAGAGCAGGCTTGTCCAGAGCCAAGGCCAGATCTCTGGCTTCCTTGCTCCCAGACCTTGCTGCTTCCTGCATCCCAGTCTAATGCCAGTGATTTGCCCTGACTGTGACCTTGACCAGGTCAACAGAGCTTTTCTCCCTCATTAACTTGTCAGCTAACAATGCACTGCCTCAAATACCCTGGACTGATCTATCTCCCCCTGCCGCAACCTCAGAAAGTCCCAAATCTCTTCAGCCAGGTGTTCTGTAGACAAGGTTCCACACTGGCAGGCTCTGGGCCCACGGCCATTTTATTTGAAGAGTGAGGGTTCTTGCATCATAGCTGCGGGAGATTTGCATTAAAATTCGCATTTCTAGCCTCTGTTAAAACAAATGTCCAGGCTGCAGAGTTCCCCACAGTCCCTGCCTGAGCAAAAACCCTGTGTCGCACGTTATTCTGGGTATGTCACATATATTAAGTCCTTTAGTTCTTATAACAATGGGAATTCCTAGTCCATCAACAAAGACACCAGACTCAGAGTGACCTGGCACACAAAGATCATATTCACAGCCTGGAAATGGCAGGATTGGAACTCAAACCCAAGTCCAGTGACTCCAAAAACTCGGAGCTCCTACTGCTTCTTGTTCAAGGCAATGGGGTTACCACCTCACAGCCTTGTGAACTGAAGTCTCAAATTCTCTCCAACTCACATGATATTCCACTTGACCTCTCCTTTCCTCCACAAGCCTTGACAATTGACACGGAGCTGAGCTTAGAGAAGCTTCCTCCCTGAGTCTCTCTCCCTCTGGACTGACTCCCTGGGAAACGCCCTAGGGTCCAGCTTCGACCCCACACTTTCCCTTTATTACCCACACTGTTACCAAGATAGTGAGACAAACGCCAAGGGTCTGGCTTTGTGGGCCTACCATGGTCTAACCCAGCCCACCTTCCTCCTTCATCTTTCTCCCTTCTCCTGTCATCCCATGTCCCCAGGAAAACTAAGCCATTCCCCGATCCCACAGCCAGTTGCTCTTTCCTACCACCTTCCCCAGCTCACACCAGACCCCCTGTCGGAAATTCTCTCCCCACTCTGTTTCCGCTGGCCCTCAATTGTGTCCTCCCCCATCCCAATCACAGGTGACCTCCTGCTTTCTCTTAGGCATAGATTTTGGAGCCAGACAGACCTGGATTTGAATCCAGCTCTGCCATGTGCCAGCTTAGGCAATGCACTGTCCTTGCATTCCTCAACTTCCGCATCTGTAAAATGGGTTTTTTTTTTTGATAATTCATCTCATCCTCTCTCCAACTGCTATTAATTCAATGAGGACTCAATGGGATGATGTTTGCAAAGCACCTCCCACATGGTAGGTGCTGCCTGGCTTGCTTTAGAGCATTGCCAATGTCTCTTCTCTTATGCTTTGCATTTTAAGCACCCTGAAGTCAGAATCTTCTTTTTGTGCACTTTTTTTTTTGCCCTGGGCCTAGTAGGCCACATGGCACATAGCAAGAAGTTCATGCTTTGAGTATTGCAGGAAGAAACATGAGTCTCAGTGCTTCAGGGATTAGGCCCAAAGTGTCCTTGGCTCACTGACAACAGCAGGGGTGGGGTCCCAGCCTGGGAGTGTCAGCCAGACAGGCAGGTGGCTAGAGAGGAAATGTCACCTTTGAACTCAAGGCAATCTCGGTCATGTAGTCAGTCAGTCAGTCAATCACTAGCTTGTTGCGCACCTCTGATGTGCTGACGTTGTACTAGGAACTGGGGTCACAGCAGTAAACAGAACAGACGAAGTCTTCGCTCTCAGAATGTCTATATTTTAGGTCAGGGAGACGGATCATAAACTCAAAAGCAAAGAAGCACGTGAGATGATTTCAGACGTTGCTAAGCACTGTGAAGACAGTCCAGCCCAGTGATGTAACTGGAGATCAATGTCAGCAAAGTCCAGGCTGAATCGACAGGGAGACAGCCGTGCATAGATGTGGCGAAGAGCAATCCAAGCAGAAGAAAGAGCACGCGCAAAGGCCCTGGGGTGGGAACAAGCTTGGCGGGTTCAAGAAAACGGAAGGAGGGCATTTGTGCCTGACACAACAAGAGGGTGGCAAGAATAATGACGAGAGTTGTGGGAGATGAGATCAGAGCAGAGAGACACAGGGCTGCGTGGGGGCCTATGGGCTGACTGAAAAGCCTACAGTTTCTTCTAAAATTGGTGGAAGCCACCAGGAGGTGAGTGACACGATCTGATTCCCACTAGTGGAAGTGTCCCTGGCTGCTTTGGGAAGAATGAATGGCCTGGGGTGGGGTGGGAGGAAGGATGGAGGCAGAAACAAGCAAAGAGGCTGTAGGTATCCGAGCAAGAAAAGATTGCAGCCAGGCCGGGCGCGGTGGCTCCACCTGTAATCCCAGCACTTTGGGAGGCCAAGGTGGGAGGATCCTTTGAGCCCAGGAGTTCAAGACCAGCCTGGGCAATATGGTGAAACCCTGTCTCTACAAAAAATACAAAAATCAGCCAGTCATGGTGGTGCACGCCTGTGGTACCAGTTACTTAGGAAGCTGAGGTGGGAGGATTGCTTGAGCCCAGGAGGTCAAGGCTGCAGTGAGCCATGATAGCACCACTGCACTCCAGTCTGGGTGATGGAAAGAGACTCTGTCTCAAAACAAACAAACAAACAAGATGGCAGCCAGTTTCAACATGGCACCCGTGGAGATAGAGTCAAGATTTGGGAGACGTGCAGGAGGATGGGAGAAATTAAGGATGACTCCTGTATCGCCAGCAGGAGCCACTGGGTCTGTGAAGAGTTCACAATTCCTAGCCTGCATTCAGTGTCTAGGAAGATTTGCTACTATTATTATCTGCTGTGTGACTGAGCGAATCACCTCAATCCTCTGAGGCCCAGTGTCCACAACTGCACAACGGATTCACAGCATACACAGAGTGCGCAGTTAGGATCACACGAGGTCATGGTCATGAAGGGCTTGGTAATCTCTGAAATACTATAAAATAGAAACTACCAAAGCTATTCAATGTTTATAAAATCAAAAAGCTATGAAATGTTATTAGTATCCTCATTATTACTGTTTCAAGGTTGGAGTTCCCGGCTGGTGAGCGGACATGTGGCACCCTGTGTAAGTAAGCTGAGCCAACGGGGTCTGTGTGTCCACTGTCCAGTTAAACTCCCTCCCCAAGACCGGGGGAGGATGAGGAGCAGCTTGGGCAATAGAGGAGGTTCCAGCTTTGGGGCCAGGAGCCTTGGGCCTGTTCCTAACTCAGCCACTGATGCTTGGGTGACCTTGAGCCACTTGATGCCCATCCTTCTCTGGGCCTCAGTTTCCCCTTCTATAAAGCAAGAGGGTAGGGCTAGAGTCCCCCAGTAGCCTTTCCAGCAGTGACCCTGTTAAAAGCCAGTTTCCTGGCCAAGCGCGATGGCTCATGCCTGTAATCCCAGCACTTTGGGTGGCTGAGGCGGGCTGATTATCTGAGGTCAGGAGTTGGAGACCAGCCTGGTCAACATGGTGAAACCCCCTCTCTACTAAAAATATAAAAATTAGCCAGGTGTGGTGGCGGGCGCCTGTAATCCCAGCTACTCAGGAGGCTGAGGCAGGAGCATCACTCCAACCTAGGAGGCGGAAGTTGCAGTGAGCCGAGCTCGATCATGCCATTGCACTCCAGCCTGGGTGACAGAGCAAAACTCCGTCTTTAAAAAAGAAAAGCCTGTTTTTCTCCTCCCACTCTGTCATGCTCAGAAGTTTAGTCTCCCAGGGCCTCCTAGGGATCGACTACCCAGGGCAGGCTCACCCACAGGCTCTTTCAGACCTCACCTACTCCCCTCCCCAGCCCCAAGTCGCCTCTGCTTGCCTTTCTCTTCCCACTTCCCCACCTCCCGACTCCAGCCCTGCCAGGGTTAACTGGCCTGCAGCTCCCACCCCTGTAGGAAAAGCAGAGAACGGGGGCCCAGGCTCCCAGAGGCTCCCCCCACACCCGCCACAGCTGTCTCCCCACATCCAGGATAACCAGGTCCCGGGAGCCCAGGAGGAAGCAGACCACATTCTTGAGGGCCTTATGTCAGGCTAGCTGCTTCCCACTCCCCTCCCCAACCCGCCAGCCCCCCATCAGCCCTCCAGACCCCTCCCTCACTCTCCTCTGCCAAGGCGGCTCAGCGGGCACAGAGCCAGCCAGGCCTGGGCATGAAACCTGGCTGGACAAGCTTCCTACCTCCCTTCTCAGTTTCTTCATCTGCAAAGCGGGGATAATTCCTACTCCAAGGGGGGACAGGATTCAACAAAGCAACTTTGCATATACAAAGTGCAGGGCACATAATAACAGCTAGGTTTTCCATGGGGCAGCTACGCCCTAGGGCCTACATACAAACTCACTTAATCCTAAACCGAGGCACAGAGAGGCTGAGTAGATTGCCTAAGGTCACACAGCACTAAGTGGTAAAGCTAGGATTCAAATCCAGGCCTTTCTGGCTCCAAAGTCCACAGGCTTAATTACACTGTGTCCACTAGATAAGGGGTAGTTTCCTTTGTCCCTATTCTCCCTGTCCTCCACTGCTCCCCACCCCTGTGGTCAACCCAGTGAGGGGAGAGCCCTGGACAAGGTGGAGGTCACACCGTGGCTTTCACCTGTGTCCCTTGAGCTGCTGTTCTGCCTCCTCTGGCTGTGTGGCATCGGGCAAGGTGCTGCCCTCTCTGGTCATGACACACATCTGGGACACCAACATCAGAAGAGGAGGCACTGGCATGGAATGTGCTTTTTTAGGCTTTGATGCATGTAGATAAGTAGCTCCCAGAACTGCTGGCCGTGGGGGAAGGGAGGCTGGCGGCCAGAGATGCATCTGCAGATACATTTTAAACATGCAAATGAGAAGAAAGGAGGGATGTTCAGACATCCCTGTGTGATTCCTCAGAAATGGATCTCAACCCTGATGTCACACATGCCGACCTGATTACCTCCGAGGATGCCTTCTTCAAGGTCAGCATCTGCTTGCTAAAATGAGGATTCAAATGCACTCAGTGTGTCCATCTGTACAATGGACGCTAAATCAAGAGGCTTGAAGCCATGGGGAAACCAGGGCCTATTTCTAGGGACAGAGACAGCCCAGGTGCATAGAGAAGGTCAGGAGTGGAGCTGGGACTAGAACCAGAGCTTGAGACTAAACACCAAGGTTCCTCTTCCTCTCCCGCTGGTCCCCCACCCCCAGCCCTGGCTCCCACCTCTCACTCTTCCCTCGGCTTGCAAGAAGCACCATCCCTGCGCTTACCCCTTTCCTGCCTCCTGGAACACCCAGCCTCGGAACCACCTCCCCCTGGTGCCTTCACCCTGCTCCTCCTCTGATGGAAAGCATCCACTTGACATCCAATCATGTGCCACCTTGTTTTATTCCTACCATATGTGTGTGAATTTTCTATTTTATTCATGACTCCTGAAAATCAAGGGTCGTATTTATTTTTCCCCCAAATTTGCTGACACAAAACACATGCTGCTTGTTTAACTGACAATTGATCAGTCTTAAGCCTCTCTGTCACCATCACCATCATCAACATCATCAGCATCACTTCGCCCTGTCAACTGCCCCTGCATCAGGAAAAGCACCCACAACTGCCATCTTCATCCCCTTCCTCCCAAATGTCACCATCATCATCCCCAGGAATAGTAGCAGCCCTGGGGCCATCACCAGCAAGCTGTCATCCTAATGATGTCATTCCGCACATGGTCACTCAAAACCTCACGTGGGCCAAGCACTGCGCTAAGAGCTCTCCAGGCATCTTCCGGTTTAATCACCTAGTCCCAGCCATGCCCCATTGGAGTAAGAACTCTTATTGTACCTGCTTTACAGATGGGGAAACTGAGACACTGAAGGGTTTCTTGGATGCCTAAAGGGATAGGGGCAGGAGAGGAGCCCAGGTTTGCCTAACTCCAAAGTCCATTTTCTCAAACATGCTTTATACCATCACCCCAAACCCACAGCAAAATTGCCATTGTTTCCACTGCCAAATAAGCAACCAACATCGGCATGAGTATTATCATCACCACCGTCATCAACACAGTCACCACCACTGCCAAGAGCTGTCACCGTTAACCTCACCATCAGCTCCACCCACCCCACCAGCCACATGAGCATTCTTTACATTTTGCTCAGCCGACAGCCCCCAAGCACCATCACACATCAGAGACAGAAGAGAGACAGAGGAGCAGGCTTGGCCCCTGGCCTCAGAGAGCCTGTTTCCCCTCCCCTCATCACGACCATTCCTTCTCTCCCAGCCTCACCACCCTCATTACACAAAGGAAGACCTGGAGCAGACCCATTCTCTTCCTCATGATTGCGGGGAGGGACATTGTCATGGCCAAAAGATCAGGCCTTTGAGTGGCCGTACTCAGCAAACATTCATCCAATAATTCATTCAATTCACTAAGCATTTATTGGGCATCACTGTATGAGCCCAACGGCTACAGAAGTAAAGAAAACAGAGAGGGCTTGCTTGAATGGAATGAGGAGGACAGATGTCAAATAAATCACTACAGGAGGGACGGGGTGCCAAAGAGATGAGTTGATTGTAAAAAGGGGTGAAGTGGAACAACCTAGCCTAGTCTGGGAAATCCAGGAGGACTTCCTGGAGGAAACACCAGCTAAGCTGAGACCCCAGTGCCAAGTGGAAGTGAGCTAGGCAAAGAGGAGAATATGCTGGGGCTACTGGGAAGGTGTTCCGGTGGCAGACACAGCATGCACAAAAGCCCTGAGCTGGGAAAGACTTCTGTTTTTAGAGGAACCAGAGGGAACCTAATGTGGCTAATGCCAGGTGACACAGGAATGAGGAGGCGACCAGAAACTGAGGCAGCCCTGCCAGCCTCATGGGGAGTGCAACGGGGATGGCAGTGGGGGGCAGGGGGCAGCTCTCGCGAGGACTTGGAAAAACAGAATCCAGGCCCGGAAGAGAGGGCATGGGCAACCCAGCGTGAGGCCCAGAGGAAGGAGCCCAGAGGGTCGATGGGGGCTGATGAAATGTTATGGACGGTGCTGAGCGATTATGCAGAGAGAATCGATTGCTCGGGCTGGTGCCTGCCTGGCACAGAGACACAAGCACTGAAATGTCAGGCCTGTGATCTAAGAGTACCACCCCGCAGCCGCTGAGCTAGACAGCCCCCACGGGTGCAGACCAAGATGGGGGGTGCAAAAAGAAATCCCAATGCCCCCCAGGTGGAATCGTTGTCCTGGCAGGGCTGAGGCAGCAGGGATAGGAACGGGGCATCTCAGAAGGTTCTGGTGAGGAGGGGCCGGGTAGACGTGCTTTTCTGGGTTCTTGTGCATGCAGATAGCTCCGCTCCCAGAGACACAGGCAGGAAGGGAGGGAGGGAGAAAGTCTGGTCCCCGTGCTAGAGAGATGCATCTGCAGATACATTCTAAACATGCAAATCAGAGAAGGGAAGGGGCACTGGGAGACTTCCAAATGCCCACTCCCTGGGGCACAGTGTAGGGTGGAGGGAGGGCTGGAGGGAAGGCAGGTGGAGGGGAAGCTGAGGGAGGTGGAAGCAGAGCTGAGGGAGGTGGAGGAGGAGACCACGGGACCTCAGGTGAGCCTGACCCCCTACTGGCCATACCCCTGCCCCCAAAGCCACCTCTTTGAAGAACAGACTGGTTCCTGCCTCCCAGCCAAAGAAGGCTGGGTAGGCTGGAGCAATTCCCCAGCACAAGTATCCTGAGTGCCTACTATGTGTTACAGGCTTTCCCAGGTCTCAGAGATTCTACAGGGAGAAAACTGCTGTTAAGAGACTTCAGTGACTTGTGCCAGGCCATATGGGTCACTTAGTGATCAACAAGATCACAACAGCTCTGAAGATGCGACAGGCGCTGCACGGAGCCCTCGCGTGCCCCATCCCGTTTCATCCTCACTGCTACTACCATCAGGTGTTCTAAGAAGCATCGTTACCGTCATTTTACAGATGGGGAAACTGAGGCTCTCAGAAAGGCAACTTGCCTGAAGTCATCCTGCCAATGAGAGACCAGCTAGAATTAGAGCCCTGAGCTGGGATAGAGGGTCTATGCCTGGAGACCTCATTCCCAAGCTTCACAGTGGAAAAATAAGTCACCCCAGGCATAAGAAAATAAGCCACGGAAAGAGCCTGGTTTAGGGTGGGGCCAAGGGGAAGAGAGAAACCAGGGAGAGGGCTTGCTCAACAATACAGAGTTCAAATCACAGCCTCCCAGGCCCCTTGTGCCCTAAATGCACTGGCTCAGGGTGGCTTTTTTATAGAATCCCTGCCACATGCTGGTCCCCTTCTGCAGAATCATTGGTCCCCATAGAGCATTCTCCACATTGCATCTGGTGATCTTTCAAGCACGAATCATATCGGGTCCTCTCCTGCTTAAATTCTCTGGGTGACATCCTGTTGCCCTGAGAATGAAATCCTGAGAGGCCCTGCCCCATCCAGCTCCTGCTCCCTCCCCATCCCCCTGTCCGGAAGATGCTCTCCTCACAGCCTGCTGCTGCAGCCCCTCCTCCACAGCCTCCCTCCCTGGCCACAAGCGGCCCCAGCCCCTGTCTGTCCAGTCACCCCGGCCACTCTTCACAGCACTGACCTCACTTACTTCAGTCTTGGCACTTCCCAGCTTCCCTTTATTGTGGGAGTTTGGGCTTGTGCACTGGAGTCTGGGCTTCATGAGGGTGGAGAGCTGGCCTGTCCTGTTCTCCATGGCAACCCCTGGTGTCGCATAGTAGATGCCCAATAAACATTTGTTTAGTGGGGAAGGGGCAGTGCCCAACAAGGTCTCTTGCATGCTGTCAGGGCATAGCATGCCTGGGCTGAGCCCCTTGCCTGGCAGATAGGGAAACTGAGGCTCTGAGGGGCTGACCCCACAGCTAAGGGCAGAGGCCAATGCTCTGAGGGAGCACTTAGCTCCCAAGCCAGGATTTTCCACTGCCCCAGGAGTCACAGGCTCCCTTCCCTCCTCTCATCCTTGCCCCTCTCCCCTGCCTCTCCCCACCCTCACTCACCAGCACCACGTCCCTCCCTCCTGCCAGGCTGGCTTGAGGCAAAGGTTATTTGGTGACAGGGCCTGGGGCTGGACTTCAGTTCAAGACCCAGCTCCGCCACCTCCTCGCTGACTGACCACAGGCAAGTTCCTCTACCTCCCCCAGCCTCAGTTTCCTCCTCTGTACCGTGGGGACGTCAAGGGGTGTTAGATGAGAGTGTGTGTGAGTGGAAAGGGCCCAGCACGTGCCTGGTGCCGAGGACACTTGCTTAACCCGTAATGAGAGTGGCAGTGCCATCTCCCCCCAGCTCGTGAGGACTGGCACGCCCCTCCCCGATCCGGGCCAGGATCTCTGCGCACCGGGTCCACCTGCTTCAGCCCTCACCCTCCTAACAAAGAGGTTGGTTGGTCTTTCCAGCCTGTCTACTCACACCCTCCCTACTACTCAAACCATTCATCATTCCTCCTGCTTCCTGTCCCATCAGCCCAGCCAACAGGTTGTGATTACCACACAAGCACACGCATGTACCAAACACACGTGTACACGCAAGCACAGATGCCTGTATGCACAGTCATAGACGCACACATCTCCCCACACACAGCCGAGTAGTCGCCCAGAGGGACACGGTGTTGGGGTGCTTAACACGCACCCCCTTGCACACCCGCGTGCACACACGGGTCTCCGTGGGCACTGTGTACACACGAACCACAGACACTAGCAACTATGTGCCTGCGTTGACCCACACAAACCGCCCTGCTTTCGGCCCTTGCCTCTCTCCCACACCTGCAGCCTGGCAGACCCCGTGCCGTGGAGGTGACACAGAAACACACACTGGGTGAGTTAACAGTCAGGGCTGGCATTTGGCACCACACTGTGGATAGACGGCAACAGCCTGCACGCATGCACCTGTGTCTCCGCATTGTGTGTGTGTGTGTGTGTGTGTGTGTGTGTGTGTGTGTGTGTGTGTGTGTGTCTACCCAAGCGTCCAGCCTTGGGCCTGGAAGAGACGGGACTTCAAGCCCTGCCCAGCACTTCCAAGCATGGAGCCCCTGGCAGCGACTCAGCCTCCCTTTGCACAGGAATGGGGCCAACAGCACCATCTGCTGCCAGCTTCTGGAAGTGCCCTGCAGAGAGCGCACACCTGGCTCTCAGATCAGCTTTCCAGAAGGACCTGGGCTGTGGCCACTATCCTGACGACAAGCTGGACCACAGGGACATCCCCAGTCCCGTGAACTAGAATGAGGCTGGTCATCAGAACCACTGGTAAGATTTGTGCCCAAGTTAGGGACCACTCTCCTTGCGTGGATGGGGAAATAGGCCCAGAGTCAGGAAGTGACGGGGTCCATTGGTTGGCCCAGGGAAGAGGATCATAGCGATTTCATAAATAGAGTTCTTGTTCTCCAGCTCCTCATTTTGGTTCATATCTTGACTGTGTTCCATGTTTTGACAGGCAGGGCACTGATTTAGGGGAGCTGCCCAGGAGGCAGGCAGGCTGGGGTGAAGTGGTGGGAGACGCAGGTCCCCTGCCCACACCAGGCCTTGCCCTGGACAGGAAGGCCCGCTGCAGGAATCCTGTTCTCAGCCACACTGAGGTACACATACCTGACGCCCTGTGAGAAGGGCTGTGGACAGAGATAGGGAGCCCCAGACAAGAAACAACAAACGGGACGAGGGATGAGGAAGGCCAGGCCACAGGTGGATGGGGCGGTGCTGAGGTCCTGCTGTGCTGGACTGAATGCAGGTGTGAAGCAGCCTTAGCTTAGAGATGACCTGGTCCAGATGGGGAAACTGAGGCCCAGGGAGGAGGGCTGATGCACCCAAGGTCACTGGAGCCAACAGCCTGGCTAAGAATTGATCCAGGTCTTCTGGTTCCCAATCCAGAGCTCTGGCCTCCCGCGTGGCTGGCTCCTTCCTTCCCTTAGGTTAAGAATTACTCTTTCCAGGAAGGAGAGGCCCTTTTTTCACATCCCTGGCAAAAGTGGCTGAGATAGGCCCTTAGAGAGTCTGAGAAGCCTCCCTCTTAGATCAAGAGGATCTAGGGGGCCTGGAGGCAGAGGAGACCTGGGGACTCTACAAGTTTCCTAAGTTCAACCCTAGGCCAACCCCTATTCCTGCCTCCCTTTTGTTAATGCATAGATATCATGGACTGTTGGGGTTAAGAATTCACAATAATAGTAGTCATGATGCTATGGACTGAATGTTTATGTCCCCGCAAAATGCATCTGTTGAAATACTAATCCCTACTGTGATGGTATTGAGAGGCAGGGCCTTTGGGGGTGATTAGCTCATAAGAAGGGAGCCCTCATAAATGAGATTAGTGCCTTTTTTTTTTTTTTTTTTTTTTGAGATGCAGTATCGCTCTGTCATCCAGGCTGGAGTGCAGTGGTGCGATCTGGGCTCACTGCAAGCTCTGCGTCCCAGGTTCACGCCATTCTCCTGCCTCAGCCTCCCGATTAGCTGGGACTACAGGCGCCCACCACCATGCCCAGCTAATTTTTTGTATTTTTAGTAGAGACGGGGTTTCACCGTGTTAGTCAGGATGTTCTCCATCTCCTGACCTCATGATCTGCTCACCTCAGCCTCCCAAAGTGCTGGGATTACAGGTGTGAGCTACCGCGCCCGGCCCTTTTTTTTTCTTTTTGAGACAGTGTTTTGCTCTTGTTGCCCAGGCTGGAGTGCAATGGTGCAATCTCGACTCACCGCAACCTCCACCTCCCAGGTTCAAGCAATTCTCCTGCCTCAGCCTCCCAAGTAGCTGGGATTACAGGCATGTGCTGCTACACCCTGCTAATTTTGTATTTTTAGTAGAGACAGGGTTTCTCCATGTTGGTCAGGCTGGTCTCAAACTTCCGACCTCAGGTGATCTGCCTGCCTCGGCCTCCCAAAGTGCTGGGATTACAGGCATGAGCCACCAAGCCCGGCTGGGATTCGTGCCCTTCTAAAAGGGACCCCACAGCATTCTCTCACCCTCTTTCCACCATGTTAGGATATAACAAGTCAGCAATCTGCAACCAGAGGAGGGCCCTCACCAGGACTCAACTATGCTGGCACCCTGAACTCAGACTTCCAGCCTCCAGAACTGTGAGAAATAAAGGTCTGTTGTTTATAACCCACTCAGTTTATAATATTTTGTTATAGCATCTGGAGCTAAGACACGTGATCATAGTAGCTACTGTGTGTTAAGTAGCCTGGAGACATCTCCCTGCGGGGATGGATTATTCTTATCTCATTTACAGCTAGGATAAGCCCAGGGAGGGGCAGTAGCTTACCCAACATCACAGCACCCCAAGTGGCTGCAGCAGGATACACCCTGGGACACCAGCTTCAAGTCCAAGGCTCTCCCCACTGCTCCTCACCACTAAATATAGGACAGGAAGAGTTTGTGTCCTTGAATTTGTTCAGCAGCATCAGTGCCCAACTGCAACAGGGGTACAAAAACACACAGAAGTCTATTGAACAAGTATTTATTCAGCACCTACTATATACCAAGCTCTGTCCCAAGTGCTGAGGGTACAGCAGAGAATAAAACAGACAAAACTGCCCTCTATTGGCAGGGCTATAGGGGACAGATAAACACAATGAGTTAGCAAACACGTATCCTGCCAGATGGTGACATGGGCTGCGGAGTGGAGTGGAGTATGGAGGGAGGATAGGGAGTGGGGGTGACGATATGCAGAGGGGGCCTCAGGAAGGTGTCACTGAGAAGGGAATGGCTGAGCAGAGGCCTGAAGGAGGTGGAGGAACCAGCCAAGTGAGTGTGCTTCTAGCAGAGGAAATGGCCTGTGCAAAGGCCCTGAGGGAGGCCCGTGGTTCACGTGTCTGAGAAACAGCAAGGAGGCCAGTGCTGCTGGAACAGAGGGGAAAGGAGATGAGATCAAGGAGGTTACCGGGAGATCAGGTAGGGCCTGTGACAGATCTGGCTTTTACCCAGATGAAATGGGGAGCCATTTTGAGCAGAGAGGTAGCAAAATCAGACTTGGGTTTTAAAGGGCACTTTGAAAGTCGTGTGGTTGTATTCATCTGTTTAATACTTTTGCATTGCAGATTAAGTTTTGTGTCAGTTTGTTCTCACACAGCTATAAAGAAATGCCTAAGACTGGGTAATTTACAAAGAAAAGAGGTTTAATTGGCTTACATTTCTGCAGGCTGTACAGGAAGTATGGAGGCTTCTGCTCAGCTTCTGGGGAGGCCTCAGGAAACTTACAATCACGGCAGAAAGTGAAGGGGAAACAGCCTTGTCTTACATGGCTGGAGTAGGAGCAAAAGAGAGAGATGGGGGAGGTGCTACACACTTCTAAACAATCAGATCTTGTGAGAACTCACTCACTATGCAGTACCAAGGGGGAGATGGTGCTAAACCACTCATTAGAACTCCACCCCCATGACCCAGCCATCTCCCACCAGGCCCCTCCTCCAACACTGGGGATTACAATTCGACATAAGATTTGGGTGGGGACACAGATCCAAACCATATCAGTGGTTAATAGATTTTACAGGGCCAAGGACAGAAGCAGGGGGGCTACTGAGGAGCTGCCCAGCACCCACGGGTGACGAGCTGGAGAGTCAGGCTAAGGCTATCAGGGTGGAAGAGGGGAAAAGTGGTCAGATCTGTGAAATGTTTTTGAAGGTAGACACACACACATACACACACTCATACACACACACACGGGAGAAGCCTGTGAGCCATGCTTAGCTGTAATGGGACCCGCCACACCTGACCATCCATGCTCTTTCATGCAGTACCTAGTGATCAGACTACATAGGTCAGAGAACCCGTCAGACAAGCTGATGGTGATGCCTGGCTAGGCTGCTCAGGGGGCCCGGCATGGTTTGTCCACTTCACTCTTGCCCCACAGCAGTGCTTGTGCCACTGTAAGAAACAGCTTAAATCCTCAGCCCTTGTCCAGCCTCTTCATTATGCAAGTGGGGAAACTGAGACACCAAGAAGCAAAGGGACTTGTCGCTCAGGGAGTCAGAACACAGGCAGTCTCCTGACTCCCTATCCAGTGCTCTCTCTCCTGTACCACAAGCCCAAACTTTCCCCTCAGGACTGGGCGACAAGGACACAGGGGCTCGGTCAGGACTGCACAATCTTTTCGAGAAAAGGGGGTGACGGTGAGGGGCCTTGGCCTCCAGACTTCATCCCCACTTCACTCCATCCCACAGGCTGCTCTGCCCAGCCAGAATGTGGGTGAATCCCCTAATGACCCAAATCTGACAAGGAGCAGAGTCCGTATGTTGCCAGCATAAGAAAGGACAAAAGAAGAGGCCTTAGCCTTTGGCCCCTAACTGGAGGCTTAATGAAGGCATCCAGCAAGAAAGGAAAGGGTCAGCATTAATATCTTTGTCAACATCACCACCACCACCATCACCATTACCATTACCAACATAACCACTACCACCATCATTATCACTACCACCATCACCATTACCAACATCACCACTACCACCATCATTATCACCACCACCATCACCAACACCACTACCACTACCATCAACCCTACCACCATCATTATCACCACCACCATCACCATCTCCAACATGATAACCACCACCACTATCACCACCCGAATACAAACAACACCATCATCACTACCAATGCCAATACCAACACTCTATCATCACCACCACATCACCATCGCCATTACCAAAATCACCACCAATGCCAATACCAACACTCTATCACCACCACCACATCACCATCGCCATTACCAACATCACCACTACCACCATCATTATCACCACCATCATCACCAACACCACTACTACCACTACCATCAACCCTACCACCATCATTATCACACCACCATCACCATCACACCACCATCACCATCACCAACATGATAACCACCACCACTATCACCACCCCAGCACAAACAACAACAACACCATCATCAATCAGCACCAACACTCTACCACCACCACCACCACCATCACCATCACTACCAATATCATCACCATCTCTAACACCATCACCATCATCATCACCACCACCACCATTGCTACCATCAACACCTCTTCACCCTCATCACCATCGTCACTGAGCCAGATCTAGTTTGGGTTGCACTGGAGAACAAAGAGGACCCCCAGTAGCTAACACTGAAGCCAGAAAGCTTCCCAGAGAGACTGTGCATGGGCTGGGCATCTGCCCCGGGGAGAGCCAAATGGCTGTCAGTTGTCAGGGCCATGGAGCTGGAATGGCAGGAGATGGGGTTGAGTTAGGACGGGGGAGTAGAGGCAGCAGGCAGGAGTCTATCCAGGGCAGCTACCAGGCTGGCTAGGAGAAGGAGGCACTAGGGAGTCTAAGGAGTGAGAAGGCATCTGGCAGCTGTTCAGATGGAATGTCAAAGAGAGAAAGAGAACAGCCCCTACAGGAGCCCGTTCATGAGGTGAAGAGCAGGCCAGGAGTGGGTGGAGTCCAGCAGGCAGGTAAGCCTAGCCCAGTTGAACAAACATCACCATTACACCGCATCAGCATCCCACTCTGTGGCACAGCCATGGCCACCATCACCATGACAACTGGCCTCAACACCACCTTCCCCACAGCTATGGACTCTCTCACATTCCCCAGTGACCACCACCACAACTGAAGCAGAGACTGCTGTTGCCCATCAGCAGGAACTGTCCCCTGCTGCCTTCAGAGCTCCCAAGGTTATCTGAGCATAGGGATGCTGTTGGATTCCCCTGCAAGCGGACCCTGAGATGCAGATCAGCAGGCAGATGGGCCGGGACGTGCCCTTGGGGTCAACACGTGTGTAAGGGCACGAAAAGAAATGAAATTGGGCAAAGGGAGATGCTGGCTTCATGCTGTCTCAGATAAGGCCTTGGCTGACCCCACAAGGACCTGTGAAGACCGGGTGGCACTTCAGAACTGTGCAGGTTGTGACACTCCCATGCCATCCAGTCACTGTGTGCAGGCTACCCCCAGGTAGGGAGCATAACCTTGGGTGGGGCAGCTCTCTCCAGCCAAGAGACATTTCTGGAGAGGGTTGAGGACTGTCAGCCAGCAGCCCTTCCAGCAGCTAGAAAAAGATGTCCTTCAGTCCCAAAGGGTACTGGAGTGGAGCATCACAGTGTTCACCCCTGATGCCCACTAAATACCACATTCCCATCTTCCCTTGTAGCAAGATGTGGCCAAGTGGCTGAATTCTAACCAATGACATATGAGAGCAAATTATGTCTGCCACTTCCAAGTTGTGCCTGAAAAGAAATAGCCATGTACCCCTCTTCCCACTCTCCCTCCCACTAGTTGGGATGCAGATGTGATGACAGGAGCTGGAACAGCCACCTTGGATCCAGAGATGGATGCTAAGTGTAGAGGGTGGCAGTTGCTTATCAGTTCCCAACTACACACCTGCCACCTCCAGACTGTTAAATAGCAGAGAAGTAACTTCTGCTGTGCTTACACATCGGGGGAATCTGTTTCAGCCAACTCTCCTTTACCCCAGTTGGACAGCCGTGACCTCCATTGGGGGTCCCCAATCCCCGGTATCATTCTGTGGCATGTTAGAAACCGGGCTGTACAGCAGGAGGTGAGCAGCAAGTGAGCCATCGAGGGAGGCTTCATTTGTATTTATAGCCACTCCCCATCACTCTCATCACCATCTGAGCTCTGCCTCCTGTCAGATCAGCAGCAGCATTAGATTCTCATAGGAGCGCGAACCCTATTGAGAACTGTGCATGTGAGGGATCTCGGTTGTATGCTCACTATGAGAATCTAATGCCTGATGATCTGTCACTGTCTCCCTTCACCCCCAGATGGGACTGTCCAGTTGCAGGAAAACAAGCTCAAGACTCCCACTGATTCTACATTATGGTGAGTTGTATAACTATTTCATTACGTATTACAATGTAATAATAACAGAAATAAAATACACAATAAATGTAACGTGCTTGATCATCCCAAAACTATCCCGCCACTCTGGTCCATGGAAAAATTGTCTTCCATGAAACGAGTCCCTGGTGCCAAAAAGGTTGGGGACTGCAGACCTATATCACTATCCTGCCAACCATGTGACCACTTGTCCACTGTCACCAACACCAAGTGACCACTCCAGGTTCCAATCCTGGCTGTGCCACCTATATGCTGTATGATCTTGGACACAGCACTGTACGTTTCTGGGCTTCAGTTTCCTCTTCAGAAAATATGTCACTTCATAATAATGTAATTTTTTATACCTTGGAAGGTTGTCATAAGGATTAAACCCAAGATCTATATATGACAGGAAGGAAATGTGTTAACATACAAGCTTTGCCCTCCTTCACACCTTCCCACCCTGTTGTCTGAACTTAGAGCTGTCTCAATGGTGGCTGTTGTCATTGGTACTGCTATTACATCACATGTTACCACAGCATTGTCACAAAGGCCACTGTGCTATCCCCACCTTAACCACTAGAAGAGCCACTTCCATTTTCACTTTAGAGTCAGACAGACTTGAGTCCCAGTCTCACCTCCATCCATGACTGAATGAATGGCCCAGGACAACTTACTTAACTCCCCTGCACTTCAGTTTTCTCGTCTATAACATGGGGATAATAGCAATGCCCAAGTGGGTGGCTATGAAGATTAAATGGGATGATGTGTGCAAAATGCTAAACACTGTACCTGTTTCATAGGAAACGCCCCAAAAATGGCACCCATTGCCATTGCAGAAGCTGTTCTCTGTTCTTTGCCCAACACCCAAGACACCCACCAGCTCTGGCCAACAAACCTTAACATATGATCTATATCAACCAGAGCTACATTTATTCCCAAATCTCCTTCTAAAATACAAACCTGTACTTTCTACTCTCAACTTCTAAATTTACAAAGGCCTCATATGCATCTGAGTCACAGATGATAAAACTTAACCGGTTTTCTGAGGATTATTTGGGGAAGGGGTATGCATGCAAATGTATATACATAATTCGTGTGATTTCAGAATATTGACTCTACGACTTCCAGATGCAGATTTAGAACCTTTTAAAAAAAATTTTGTTTTTGTTGTCTCGCAAATCAGCCAGATTTGCAACTTATCAGAGTAAAGCGAAGCCTAGCGGGACTCTTAGGAAATGCGCTGTCATCCACTTTCAGTGTCAGCCTGTGAAAATCCAGGCGAAAAAAGAGAATGAAGAGAACCTTAAGGAATTTCTGGAACCAAAGCTAATATTAAGCAGGACTCTTGCTGGCAGGCCAGTGGAAATTGTAGCCTGGTCAACAATCTGCCTAGATTGAGGAGGGCTAAAATGTAGCCACAGGTTCAACTACTTTTCTGTTTGTTTCCCAACCTCGATTAAAATCACTAAATTTAGGGACAAAAAAACAAAACACCATGTTTCCAATCGGTCTCAAACCAGGGACCTTTCACGGGTGAGGCAAACATGATAACCACTGCACTACAGAAAGTGCATATGCACCAAAAAAGGCAAAATACAATCACGAAAATCTTAGATCAGCCATTTCGTTTCCAAAGTAAGAAATTCAACTGCATTTCGAAATTCAACTGAAAAAAGCCCAATAAGCACCAGCCATCAAGAAGACTATGGCTCCCAATAGGCCCAGGCTTAGCGTTCCGCGCCTACCCCCAACACGAAGACCATGGGGACCCCCACCCGGGCTTCGGGATCCCGCATCCTCCCCTGGGTATCCAGTACCAGAATTAAGCGCCGTGTGCGGGATCCTCCCGGCTGACACTCTTCGGCTCCCAGAAGCTGCAGGAGCCGGCAGGCTTTAAGCGTCCGAGCCCCGGGCGCCCTGTGCCTCTCAGGAGTGTGGACACCGCCCTTCCAGGGATGGGGACCCCGCCTCTGGGCCTTTACCCCGGCGCCAGCCCGTCGGGACTCTTGGCTCTTCACGTCCTCCCAGGAACCGTAGAATCCTCCTTGCCCTCCCTTCCAGAGAGACGCTGCCCCCGCCCCACAAGTCACATTCCATGAGTGGTGAAGCCCCTAGCCCTGGGCCTGGCCTATGGCAGGCGCTCAGTGGGCACGAGTGCCCTTTCTTTCCCTTTACTACCTAAAGCTCAGCCCTAACTCCTCTGTTCAAAAGCCTCCATTAAGGCTGGGTGCAGTGGCTCACACCTGTAATCCCAGCACTTTGGGAGGCTGAGGCAGGTGAATCACTTGAGGCCAGGAGTTCGAGACCAGCCATGGTCAACATGGCTAAACCCTGCCTCTACTAAAAATACAAAAATTAGCTGGGCATGGTGGCAGGCGCCTATAATCCCAGCTATTTGGGAAGCTGAGGCAGGAGAATTGTTTGAACCTGGGAGGTGGAGGTTGCAGTAAGCTGAGATTGTGCCATTGCACTCCAGCCTGGACGACAGGGTGAGACTCTGTCTCAAAAAAAAAAAAAAAAAGAAAAGCCGGGAGTGGTGGCAAGTGCCTGTAATCCCAGCTACTCGGGAGGCTAA